>NC_085962.1:21622931-21731209 GCF_910591565.1 Cydia splendana
CCCCTATACAATCTATTCTCTTTAGAATTTAGATTAGTTAGATATTTAAATTCTTACTCGAAATAAGTAAGCAAATTTCGTCAGCTCAACTAAATGCTATCATAGCGCAGTTGGAACTCTGCCGCTTATAAGCAGGGATATGGGATAGGTACCCAGTTCGATCCCCAGTAAATGCAACTTTTTTTATTTTATTTTTGCACCTGAACATCGTATTGCTGATTGATCAAGCGAGCGCGAGGTAAGCGTATTCGTTTGAGTTTTTTTTTGTTTGAACATTTTTTTTGCGGTTTAAGTTCAAGGACACGGACCGTTACGCGGGCGAAAGCGGGCGCGGTGCGCGGGGCGGCTCCGCGGCCGAGCGCGGTCGCGGTGAGTGGGGGCGGGGCGGGGTAGGTGTGAGTAACTAACCCGAGCGGGCAGACGCGTAAGGGCAGACGACGTTGGCGCTTGTGTTGATTTTCAGAATTTTCCAGAACAGTATTGCACTTAGATTTAAATAATAAACTGGCTTTTCTATACGGACTTCGTTGCTTAGTGAATGGAATATTGATATTATTTTGATTTAAATAATAAACTTTAGCTTTTCTTTTCGGACTTCGTTGCTTACTGAATGGAATATTGATATTATTTTGATTTAAATAATAAACTTTGGCTTTTCTTTTCGGACTTCGTTGCTTACTGAATGGAATATTGATATTATTTTGATTTAAATAATAAACTTTGGCTTTTCTATTCGGACTTCGTTGCTTACTGAAGGGAATATTGATATTATTTTGATTTAAATAATAAACTTTGGCTTTTCTTTTCGGACTTCGTTGCTTACTGAATGGAATATTGATATTATCTTGAATTAAATAATAAACTTTGGCTTTTCTATTCGGACTTCGTTGCTTAGTGAATGGAATATTGGTATTATTTTGGGAATAGAAGTATATACGTTATACCTAAACAAAATGAATAATATCATAGCTAAAAGAGGGAAATTCAGTCAATTTTCTAACATTTTTACCCAGCCCCGGCAGCAATGTTTCGGGATGGCTGTCGCGGCAGTAATTTACGGCACGGCTCATGGAATTACTTTTGCGAATTTTCATATAGATGAATTACTAAGTAACATCCGGCGATACCTACTATAGGTCTTGTTTACAAAAAATGCGGAGCACGAATTTACATGATCAACTGTGCTCCGACGATTTATTATCGCCTATATATATTTTAGGAAAGGTATTCCATGTAGAAAAATGTGATTTAGCGGATGAAATCACCAAATCCTATAGAGATAGAACACTGCAGAGTGAGGCTCTGATGGCCCTCCGGGAGGCTTTTGCCGACGAACATGGAGGTGGTTTTACTTTTACCACTCAGGGGATGACGGTAGGCGTCTGGAAACGGGAAGGGGAGTATTTTCTTTTCGATTCCCATTCTGTAGATATTAGTCATCGGTTGGTAGATTACCAGTCAGGGGCTGCATATTTGTATAAAACCACGTCAATTGAACAGCTTGCTACTTTGCTGTGCGGAATTTACAGAAACAATGTAGGTCCTGACTGGCTTCAAATGGTCAGAGTTTTTGGAAACCCAATATTTACACGGCCTAATGATGCAATTTTGATGTCCTTTGCTGAGTCACGTAGGAGGCAGCGACCCCTGCCTGGGGCCTTGCCTTCACCCTTGATTCCTCCAGTTATAGTATCTTTGTCGGAATCAGACAATGCATCTGCGTCATCCCAGCGTAAAAAGCCCAAACCAACTCCAAAAAAAAAACTGCCGCAATGAAGGCTAAGGAAACTGCACAAAAACGGCTTAATGAGACCCCAGAGCAGACAGCCGAGCGCCTTAATAAAAATAAGGCACGTAAGTCATTTAGAATAACTGCGGAGACAGAAGAGGAAAAGGAACAGCGTCTTAATACAGATAAAGAACGTAAGTCTTCTAGAAGGAATATGGAGACGGAGGAGGAAAGGGGAGACCATTTATTAAAAATGAAAATTTGCACAACGTCTGCTAGGACTAGCTGTACTTTACAGACTGACCAGCGTGTAAAGGAAAATAAGCCACATGTGACTTTGTTTGATTATTTTCAGAGAGACTTTGATTGGGATATTTGTTTAGAGTGTTCGGAACGGTTTCCTGGTCTTCAAATAAAATCAGGGTCTTGTATTCGTTGCTTAAAATACCGGGGGGGTGATAAAGTTAACCCATTTTCTGCAACGAACTACATGGATCCAGGGGAAGTTCCACCAGTCCTAAAGGATCTCTCAATGGTGGAGGAACAGATAATAGCTAAAATCCATCCTGTTATATCTGTTTATCGCATAAAAGGTCAACAGTTAGGGTACTCAGGTCAGGTTATAAATTTCCCACAGGAGGTTTCTGACATTGCAAACAAATTGCCCAGAGCGGTTTCTACTTTGTCCTCTATTCTTATAGTCAGACAAGAAAAATCATCTGGCTATGTTGATTTTAGAGTTCGTAGGGATAAAGTTAGGTCAGCATTGGAGTATCTCAAAGTAAATAATAGATATTATCGGGACATTGAGATTGATGTTAATGCTCTAAATGATATACCTGTGGACGGATCGCTGATAGACGTAATTCCACAAACATTTACCGGACTCGCCGATGATCAGGTGGACAAAGACGAAGCGTGTGAAGTAATGACTACTGACGTTCCCAATTTTATAATTAATGAGAAAAAGGGTCAAATTAAAAGCGTACTCGAGGATGACCCCGAGGTCGTTGCTTGGCCCAAACTGGGGAATGAGCCAGTTAATGAATTCTCAACTGTGGGTTACATAGCTATGGCTTTTCCGACCCTGTTTCCTTATGGCAGTGCCGATTTGCGTGAGCCTAGACTGATAAAGGTAACCCCCAGTGATTATTTCCAGCATCTAATCAAGTATAAAGATGGTAGGTTTGCGAAACATCCGCGTTTTCGTTTTTTTGCAATGAATAGTTCGCTAAGATGGGCTGCTCTTCAGAATGGGAAGATCTGCGTTCAGAAAAATTCAGAACTTCTAAATCTTACTGCAGCTGGCGTTAAAGAGAGGTTAGCTATAAATCCGAGTTTATTAAAAAATATGCTTTGTTTTAACTCTTCACTGAGGGGGACTAGCGCCTACTGGCACGCAAGGTGTGGAGAATTATTAGATATGGTGCAACAGTTGGGACCGCCGACCCTCTTCTTTACTTTAAGTGCAGCTGACATTCATTGGCCGGATATTTATCGTCTGCTTGATCCCGGGACAGATTACAGTAAGCTAAGTAAATCAGAGGCTAGCCGAAGAAGAAATTCTATTTTAAACGATAATCCGGTTATTGTAGCGTGGTTTTTTGCCAACAGGGCTGATTTTTTCATAAAATCAGTTATAATCCCCAAGTTTAATGTTCGAGACTTTTGGTATCGGACTGAGTTCCAACATCGGGGTAGCCCGCACATACACGGGGTATTATGGTTAAATGAAGCTCCAGATTTGCATACTTTGGACAACATGGACGAACCAGAAAAACAATCCGTTTGCCAATTTTTCGATGCGCTCATATGTACTGATAGCCCAGGAATAGGGCCGCTCCCCCCTGTGCATCCCTGTCAGGTCCATTATTCCGACATATCTGACCACGACGAAGATTATTTAAACTTAATAAACTGCGTACAAATGCACACAAAGCATGGTCCACAGTGTTTGCGCTTAAACAAAAAATCGAAAAAAAAAGAATGTCGTTATAAGTTCCCATTTCCTTTACAGGAAAGGACTCACCTCAGCAAGAGTAGTGGGCATTGGGAATTGATAACAAAACGCAATCACGAATTGGTGAATAGGCATAACAGGTACATAACGGAGCACTGGAGAGCTAACACCGACGTTCAAGCTATTCTCAGTTATAACGCGGTATTGAACTATATAGCTAAATACGCTAGCAAAGCTGAGCCCTGCTCAAAAACCCTAGAAGTCTTGCTGGGCGAGTCCCTTAAAAACGAAGAAGACGCGGCAAAAACAGTTGTCCAGAAACTATTTATCCGCATGATCGCAGAAAGGGACTTTTCGGCCCAAGAGACTGCTCAAATTTTAATAAGTTGGCCTCTTTATCATTGCTCAAGAGTATTTGTCACAATTAATGTTGATAAAAAGCAATGGGTGCCAATGGAGAGTACCAATGCTCAGGCGACGTCTCTTAATTCTCCCTATGACGTGTATCATTTGCGTCCAAAGGAACAAGAGACTATGTCTCTGTTTGAGCACGCGTCCAAGTTCTACAAAAAAGGGGAAAATTGGGTCAAAAGAAGAACATCATGTATAGTTAGAGTGTTCCCCAAGCTTCGCACAGATCAAGGAGAGGCATATTTTCGACAACAAGTTCTCATCCATGTGCCGTGGAGATCGGTAGAAGCCTTGAGTAATCAAGGGTCGTGGGAACGGTTATATCACCGTCTGGTGGAAAAGCCTAATGATATTTTAGTCCTACCTCGAGTTGAAGAAGAGTACGAAAATGTTGAGGATGATGACGAGGCTCGTGATGTAGCGGAGGAGTGGATGGTGGTAGCAGCTATGGGTCCCACTGGCGAATTAGGACTCGAAGTGGAAATGGGACTAAGAGAAATTGATACAAATCATTCATGGGCAGATGCATTTGAGAAATTCAACGACCCATTGAGCTTGTCTGGATTTATTACATTGGAAAAGTTAAAGGACTGCGTCGAGAATGAAATTTGGGAAGATCCAAAAGTAACATTTTCCAGTGAGCAAATGACGGTACTCTCATTTCTATCCGAACGCATTTCGTGCATTAAATCAAATTGTATCGAACTCGAACCACGTATTATGATCGTACAAGGCAAAGCTGGTAGTGGCAAAAGTACCGTAATTAAAGCCATGTGTGCTACATTGAACCGGGAGCTAGGACCTAATAGTTTTCGCCTGATGGCCCCCACAGGGGCTGCTGCTGTTAACGTTGGAGGTAGCACAATTCACTCGGCCTTGCATCTCGGCATTGAAAGACAATTCCGAAAACTAGGCGATGAGAACCTACAACTATTTCAAGAGAATATGCAAGATTGCAACTTTATTATAATTGATGAAATGAGTATGATTGGCTGCTCACTATTCAAAAAAATTGATTTGAGATGTAGGGAAGGTAAGCCCTTATTTTCCCACTTGCCTTTCGGAAATGTTACTGTATTTTTGTTGGGTGATATAAAACAATTACCACCAGTACTTGATCGTCCGGTTTATGGAACGGGATTTACCTGCGTGCTAGCGGATCAGGGACAACTACTCTACAAAGAAATCACATCATGTGTCATTTTGTCAACGTCTTATAGGCAAGGAGGTGCAGGCCAGGCACATTTTAGGGACATTTTGGATCGTCTGGGCGACGGAAAGTCAACTAAGACTGATTGGGAAATATTAATGTCGCGGGAAAAAAGTAGACTAAGTGATGCGGAACGACGGCTTTTTTCTAATGCAATGAGACTTTACCCGGAAAACAGGAATGTTAGTTTGTATAACATTTCCAAACTAAAGGACCTCCATAAGCCCACGGCTAAAGTATCGGCTGAACATAATAACAAAGAAGCTGCACAGGCATGTGCAGATCGACAAGCGCAAGGGTTAGAGAAAACTCTGTACCTCTGCGTTGGCAGCAGGGTCATGCTCAAAACAAATTTGTGGGTTAAAAAAGGTTTGGTGAATGGTTCCGTTGGCACTGTTACCGATTTGGTGTATCTACCTAATCGTGCACCACCCGTTGATCGCCCTTTGGTAGTAATGGTCAGATTTGACAACTACAGCGGCCCGGCTATAATGGGATCAGTGCCGGTCGCCGCTGTCACAAAAACTTGGCGTTCTAAAGAACTTACATGTTCCAGGAGTCAATTTCCACTTACGTTAGCATGGGCGGTCACCATCCATAAATCGCAGGGGTTAACATTGCCTAGGGTAGTGGTCGACCTTGGGCTCAGGGAACTAGCTGTAGGTTGCTCGTACGTTGCGCTTTCCCGGGCTCAAAGTCTAACTAACATTATCCTAGAGCCTTTTAATTTGGATCGTCTCGCTAAAATTAAAAGCATGAAACTCCTTTTATTGCGACTCGAGGAGGAACAAAGACTGAAAAGACTGGCAAACCAAACGCGCACGAAGCTTCTCAGTTGCAGTTTACAGGCTAATTAAAAGGTAATGTTGGTTCCCTAACATAAGTAGAGTTAGACCAAGAAAAGTCTGCAGAGATTTTGACACTGGCACAAATAACATTGGCACTGCGTGTGCTGTCAAAATCTCTGCAGACTTTTCTTGGTCTAACTCTATCCACTTTTCTATACAATTAGTATGGCAACGTGGATACTTAAGTTGGGGCACCGACCGTACACTGACATCGGAATGATATTTTTATCATGTTATTTAGTAGTCATCGTGCGTCTCGCTTGCGCCAATACATGTACGGACAAGAACCAGCGAAATGCACGATAACTAAATGACATCAGTTAGACGTCATTCTGATATCAGTGTACGTTTGAATTGGCCTGTTAGCCAAAAATTGTTTCGTATGTCCATCTGTTCTACTCTACTGGTCGCATTTCTAAACCAATTCCCGAATTTTGTAAGCAGGTTCGATAGTTAAGGTTTGATAGTTAAGGTAAGAATTTAGAGAATCTAATTGTCAAATTAGATTCTCTAAATTCTTCTAAACAACGAAGCCATACATTTACTCAGTTTTAAGCTCAGCTCGCGAGGTCTACAGCTCACAGAGCCACTAGTTTATAGTAGTAGGGGCTTGGCTGCAGGTGTTACCCTCCCCTCAACTGGGTACGTTACTCGACGGTGACTCGTTGCGGGTGTCCGTCGCTCTCCGCCTGGGCTGCGATGTATGTCAACCACATTTATGAATCTGCGGTTCCACGGTGGGGGCTGACGGCCATCATGCATTGAGTTGCCGTCGATGCGTCGGGAGGCATGCGCGTCACCATGCCTTGAACGATATTGTCCAGAGGGCGCTCAGGTCAGCGGGTGTTCCATCCGTGCATGAGCCTCCGGGTCTAAGTCGCACGGACGGCAAGCGGCCTGATGGCCTAACCTTAGTGCCGTGGGAGAGGGGACGGTGCCTGGTCTGGGACGCTACGTGCGTCAGCACCTTCTCCGCCTCTCATATCAGTCGCACGGCACGCGGATATTAATTTAGTTGGGATTTATTATGTATTGTATCATTGTTCTGATTTATTAGTAATATTGTATTGTATCTAATTTAATTGAATAAAGATATTTATAGTGATTTATTTTATTATATTTAGATGTTATAAGCCATGCGCATTTGGTTAACCTTACAAATGCATAATCGCCAGAATTTAAAAAATATTTTATCATAGCCTCATCACTATAATAAACATCAATATAATTGTCAAATAGGTAGGTACATATATAATATATATCTTAGAAAATTTCTACTTTAAATTCCCTCGTTTTTGTATGCTGGAGGGTAAATTACAAAAAAAAAGAGAAAATAATGCAGGCTTTAGAAGAAAATATCAGATTATCCATTTCAACATTTATTTCATTCCTTAAGTAAAGGAAAGGAAGACGTAAAATATTTACAAGCCAATAGTGAAACGTAACTTTGTTGAAAAGAATTCCCGTGTTGAAAAGAAAAGGAAAAAGGAATAACACTTGGCTGACGAATTCGACAGAGATTTATCGTCTCCGGTAGATTTTAGCGAATCTTAATTTGGTACAACGTTGAATTTTGAAACTCCAAGTTCAATATTTGCATTATCTTCAATGCAGAAGGATTACTTGAATTCCGAACGCTTCTAGCACGAAGATTAAATTTTCATCGAAAAAGGAACACGACACTCTTCTTGTATTTTGTGTTCGGTGGGTAGTTCGCTGCCATTACTATATCACGTCAAAAACGGTGCTCTGCAATTTAAATTCGTACGTGATTAGCCGTTGTTCCGATTTGTGTTTCAAGTTCTAAAATCATAAGACATAATTAAATCATTGTTTTTTTAAGTAGTTTATTAAAAAAGTGTAAAAAAACTAAACAATAATCTTCAGTTAATCTAATGCCTTATACGTTGTCCCCTTTCCTAATAATTAAGACAATATCTTTCCATTTGTTTCCACCTAGTTGCTCCTGTGATGGGGACATAGATTAGTACACCACTTTTCTGCACTAGAGCAGAAACGTATCACTTTCTGCGCACTTTATAGATCAACAATGACCCACATTCAGAGCATGAAATGTGAAAAGAATTAATCAGTGCATTGCACATTTGAACTCTACTTATATTTCAAGGTTTTCTTACTCAGCATGGACAAGCATTACGATTATCCGTTGAAATCAATATTTATGGCTCAATGCAACATTTCAATCTGGGTGAAATCAACAAAAATTTGTATACAAAAAGCGCTATCTGCTTTGCATAAATCGATTTACCTATCCTCTTTCAAAAGCTGGCTTTTTCCTTCCCAATTTCCACACCAAGTTTATTTGTAAACAAAGTAGCAATTGCTCTAGGGTATTACCAAATAAAAGTTTGAAACGCGGCCGAAAATTATTCTTATTTTTACGTTTTTATTGGTGGCGATAAATACAAACACAATGGCAACAGTGTTGCTTGTTTGTTTGCCTGAGAAATGAATAGGGAATAAACTCGGAAAGTCAGAAAGTATCACCGACTTAGGCCTGTAACGCCTGTAAGGATTACGGTAAAATGTGCTTGAGAATATACCTTGGACTCCGCGACTTTTTGTTAAAATGTGTAGGTACCTATCCTACCACCAATTCATACTCCAACGATAAAAATAACTTTGGAATCGAGCATTTCATCGAAATATTATGATGATTCTTACTTACACTATGTTTTAAGTTACGCTACGTCTTACGTAGGCGAACAACGCGCGAACGCGGCGCGGCGCGGCTAAATCAATCCTTTGATGCCCATAGAAGTGTCCTACGTAAGCGATCTCGGCGCGGCGGCGGCGCGGCGAGACGCGGCACGGAAAAAACAAACCGTTGTTGCATATGGAAGTGTCCTAGGTGAGCGATTTTGATGCGATGGCGAAGCGGCGCGGCGGCGGCGCGGCGCGGCGCGGAACGGGCGCGATCAATCCATTTGATTTTTAGACGCGAATATGACGCGGCTAGAGGCGTGGCGTATATAGAATTACCGGATATGATTTGATTAGTCGACTCCCGTTTGATTTCTTTATAGGTTTTCCTGTAATCTATAGGCACAAAACTAAAAAATATCCAATACGCGGAAATTGGCATAAAAGACTTAACTCCAGTAGCGTCTATGGCACTTACGACTATTCTGAGTTCACTGTAATAAAGATTCGGCAAAGTAATTAATGTAATTATTTTAAATTTTTTAAGCTAATTGCGAAGAAACACACAAAACTTGCGGTCACAGAAAAGAGCAACTACTTTCGTTTTTAGCCGCCTTAAAAAAAAGGAGGTTCTCAGTTTAACCGGTATGTATTTATGTATGTATGTTTGTCCGTGATTTTGATGCGGTTTTCAGTGGGATTGAGAGTGCGAGTGCGAGTGCGAGTGCGAGTGGGAGAGGGAGTGGGTCCCTGTATTACGTGCGCGCAGCAAGATCAATCGATCGTCATAATGAGACAAAAATAAATAAAATGAAATAAAAAAGTAAAAATATAAATAAATAAATTAAAAAAAAAAACAAACAAAAGCAAAATAACTTAATATAATTTCTTTAAAAAAACCGGCTAAGTGCGAGTCAGACTTGCGTTTCTAGGGTTCCGTACATAATTCCGACTCACGCTTGACTTCACATTTCTAATAGGTTTTCCTGTCATCTATAGGTAAATAACTATTTTGTATTTTTTTTTTTTCAAAATTTTAGACCCAGTAGTTTTGGAGATAAATGGTAATTTTTTGGCTATTTTCTTAAATAACTTCGAACCTATGTATTTTAAAATTATAAAAAAAACATGTCCATCTTTAGGTTACTAATGTACATATGTGTACCAAATTTCAACTTAATTGGTCCAGTAGTTTCCGAGAAAATAGGCAGTGACAGACGGACAGACAGACAGACGCACGAGTGATCCTATAAGGAATATAAGGGTTCCGTTGTTTCCTTTTGAGGTCCTTTCAAAAACCCAACCCACTGAAAAGCACAAAATACGTTTTTATATACCCAGACCCCACCCCTATCCTTGTCCAGTCCCTATCCCGTCGTAAAGCCAATTTCTGCCAAAACGTAATTAATTCATACTATCCATACTATATCAATACTAATATTATAAAGGCGAAAGTGTGTCTGTCTGTCTGTCTGTCTGTTACCTCTTCACGCTTAAACCGCTGAACCGATTTTCATGAAATTTGGTATAGAGATAGATTGAGTCCCGGGGAAGGACATAGGGTAGTTTTTATCCCAGAAATCCCTCCCTTAAAGAGGTTTAAGGGGGTGAAAAAGGGGTGGAAGTTTGTATGGGGAATCAACAACCTTTTCTTCAACAATTCTTCAACTTCTACATCTCTAACTTCAACTTCTCCAACTTGAACTTTTCCAACCTTTTCAACTTCGTCAACTTCAACTTCTTCAACTTCTTCTACTTCTTCAACTTCTTCAACCTTTTCAACTTCAACTTTAACTTCTCCTACTTCAACTTCTCTAACTTCAACTTCTCCTACTTCTTTAACTTCTTCAACTTCATCAACTTCTCAAACTTCAACTTCTCCTACTTCTTCAACTTCTCCTACTTCTTCAACTTCTTCAACCTTTTCAACGTCTTCAACTTTAACTTCTCCTACTTATTCAACTTCTTTAACCTTTTCAACTTCAACGTCTACTTCTTCAACTTTTTCAACCTTTTCAACTTCTTCAACTTCAACTTCTCCTACTTCAACTTCAACTTCTCCAACCTTTTCAACTTCTACTTCTCTAACTTCAACTTCTCCTACTTCTTAAACTTCGCATCTCCAACCTTTTCAACTTCTTCAACTTCAACTCCTACTTCTTCAACTCGTCCTTCAACTTCTATTTCTTCAACTTCTTCAACTTCTCTAACTTCAACTTCTCCAACTCGAACTTCTCCAACTTCTTCAACTTCTACTTCTATAACTTCAACATCTCCTACTTCTTGAACTTCAACTTCTCCAACCTTTTCAACTTCTTCAAGTTCTCCAACCTTTTCAACTTCTTCAAGTTCTCCAACCTTTTCAACTTATTCAAGTTCTCCAACCTTTTCAACTTCTTCAACTTCAACTTCTTCAAATTCGACTACTCCAACCTTTTCAACTTCAACTTCTCCAACTTCCTCAAATTCAACTTAAACTTCTCCAACTCTAACTTTTCCACTTTTGCACCTTCAACTTCTCCAACTTTTTTTAACTTCTCCAACTTTTTCAACTTCCTCAATTTCTCCAACTTATTTATCTTCCTACTTCTTCAACTTCTACTTCTTCAATTCATCCAACTTCTTCAAATTCTCCAACTTTTTCAACTTCTTCAACTTCAACTTCTCCAACTTCTTCAACTTCAACGTCTCGCACTTCTTCAACTTCAACATCTACTACTTCTTCAACTTCAACTTCTCCAACTTTTTCAACTTCAACTTCTTCAAATTCAACTTCAACTTCTCCAACTCGAACTTAGTCAACTTTTTCAACTTCTCCAACTTTAAATTGTCCAACTTCAACTTCTCAAACCTTTTCAACTTTATCAACTTCTACAACTTCAACTTCAACTTCTCCAACCTTTTCAATTTCTTCAACTTCTCCTACTTCAATTTCAACTTCTCCAACCTTTTCAATTTCTTCAACTTCTCTAACTTCAAGTTCTCCTACTTTTTCAACTTCAACTTCTTCAACTTCGACTTCTCCAACTTCTTTAACTTCAACTTCTTCAACTTCAACTTCTCCCACTTCTTCAACTTCAACATCTCCTACTTCTCCAACTTCAACTTCTCCAACCTTTTAAATTTCTTCAACTTCTCTAACTTCAACTTCTCCTACTTCTTCAACTTCAACTTCGACTTCTCCAACTTTTTCTACTTCAACTTCAACTTCTCCAACCTTTTCAATTTCTTCAACTTCTCTAACTTCAACTTCTCCTACTTCTTCAACTTCTTCAACTTCGACTTCTCCAACTTCTTTAACTTCAATTTCTTCAACTTCAACTTCCCCCACTTCTTCAACTTCAACATCTACTTCTTCAAGTTCTCCAACCTTTTCAACTTCAACTTCCTCAAAATCTTCAAATTCAACTTCAACTTCTCCAACTCGAACTGCTTCAACTCCTCCAACTTATCCTACTTCTTCAACTTCAACTTCTTCAACTTCGACTACTCCAACTTCTTTAACTTCAACTTCTTCAAGTTTAACTTCTCCAACCTTTCATCTTCTTCAACTTCAACTTCTCCAACTTCTTCAAATTCAACTTCAACTTCTCCAACTTCTTCAACTTCTCCAACTTCAACTTCAGCTTCTCCAACCTTTTCAATTTCTTCAACTTCTCTAACTTCAACTTCTCCTACTTCTTCAACTTCAACTTCGACTTCACCAACTTCTTCTACTTCAACTTCAACTTCTCCAACCTTTTCAATTTCTTCAACTTCTCTAACTTCAACTTCGACTTCTATAACTTCAACATCTCGTACTTCTTGAACTTCAACCTCTACAACATCTTCAAATTCAACTTCAACTTCTCCAACTAACTTTTTTAAATTTTTGCACCTTCTTCAACTTCTCCAACTTTTTTAACTTCTCCAACTTCCTCAATTTCTCCAACTTATTTATCTTCCTACTTCTTCAACTTCTGCTTCTTTAAATTCTCCAACTTTTTCAACTTCAACTTCGACTTCTCCAACATCTTTAACTTCAGCTTCTCCAACTTCTTCAACTTCAACTTCTCCCACTTCTTCAACTTCGACTTCTCCAACCTTTTCAACTTCTTCAACTTCTCCAACTTCTCCAACCTTTTCAACTTCTTCAACTTCAACTTGTCCAACTTCTTCACATTCAAATTCAACTTCTCTAACTCAAACTTCTTCAACTTTTTCAAAATCTCCAACTTCTTCAACTTTAAATTGTCCAACTTCAACTTCTCCAACTTATTCAACTTTATCAACTTCTCCAACTTCTACAGCTTCTCCAACTTCTTCAACTTCTCGAACCTCCAATTTGGAGTGGAGGTAGAAGTGGTGTTAAGATAGAAAAATATGGTTGTCTGTAAAGTCGGTTTACGGACGATAATTTTGCGTGATAACGTCATAAGAAAACATTACCATTACCTTACGTAACGTTACCATGGAGATCTGTCCACAACGTTACCATAGAGATTTGTCCACAACGTGACACTTTTTCGTGCATGCTACCGGTGTTCATCGATTTATAAGACGTTATCACGTCAAAATTAATAAATAAATAATAGAAAATAATATCTTAATTTCGTTACAAATAAAGAAAGTTCGCATTTTTGACTAATTGTAATTAGTCATCCATTTTGGGGGCGAAAAGAAGGATGTAATAAAAAGCAGATTTGTTTAAAAATTATGGTACCCAAATTACTAATTCCACGCAGACGAAGTCGCGGGCAAAAGCTAGTACCTAATAAGCAAATTAATAACCACCCGGGTAATTGTATACTTCGTTTTTGAAGGCGGTGCCAAATCAAAATCCCAGTAAACCAAAATTTTAGACAACGAAGAACGCTGCACTTACTTGCATAACCACATAAAGACATAGTTTACTCATAATTTAAATACGAATTTACTAATAAACCGTGTCTGCGTGCGGCCATGGCGATCGTGGAGTGTCTCCCTAGTCGGACAAGGCCGCCGCGCCGCGCCGCGCCTTCGCCGCGTTCATGTGTGAGTAGGACACACCTATACGTATCAACGTTTTGTGTCTTCCTCGCCGCGCCGCGCCGCGCCGCTTCGCTTCGCGTCTAAATCGCTCATGTGTGAGTAGGACACACCGTACGGTTACCATCAGTTTGTCACTGACATAAACGCCGTCGAGAACGTAATTTACTTTCTATACATCCCGTTTGCACTAATATGCGAGTGCGAGCGAGATGTATAGAAAGTAAATTACGTTCTCGACGGCGTTTATGTCAGTGACAAACTGATGGTAACCGTACTGTACGTATCAACGTTTTGTTTCTTCCTCGCCGCGCCGCGCCGCGTTCGCGAGTTGTTCGCTTACGTAAGACGTAGCGTTAGTAAGTATCTAACGCTACGACGTAGCGTTAGTAAGTATCTAACTACGTGCCCTTGGTACATTAATTCTACCTCGACGCTCAAGTTTCCTCATCAAATTTGAGCGATAAAGCCCTTCAATCCTAGCCATCTTGTGGGATTTTCGATAAAGTCAAGGTGACTCTCGTAGTAGCCTCCTTCCATGTGTCACGAATGGACCAGTAGCGTGTGCATGCATTGGGTAGATAACAAAACTAGCCAAGTGCCTATATTTTTCGTTTTAAAATTGTATACATGTATTTTCCTTTCAGTTGCGGATATTTATTACAGACTTAAATTTACAAACCCCTTACTTTTAAGGAATACCTTTATAGCTTTATTTTATACCTATTTATTTTATTAATTTGTTATAATATATTTGTTATTGTAGCATAGGAATACATTACGTGTAAATTTTCTAAATTTTATCGTTAAAAATAACTAAAAAAACACTTTTTTTGTATGTCAGGAGTTAATTTGAACTTGCAAGATTCAGCTACATAGGTACAGATGGAAACCGGACGGGACTTATTAGGGCGAGCGAAGCGAGCCCTATCACTATTCGACAAACTATGCATTCTTGTGGTACACTTTACGGAAAAACTACTGCACTGTTAGGTTTGAGATTTAAACACAGTAATTTAAATTCATGTCTAGATGTGTTATCAAACATAAAAATATCATTTTATAAACCTAAAAAAATACAATAAAGTAATAACACTTTGTATTGCTACTAGCGCCATCTGTTGGCAAAATAATGAATTAACATTGGTGCTAATGTTAATTATTTATTTCTCTGACAGATGGCGTTTTAGTAGTAAATAAATAAATAAATATTGGACAGTCTTATACAAATTGGCTAAGCCCCACAATAAACTCAAGAAGGCTTGTGTTGTGGGTACTCAGACAACGATACCTATGTGGTGTTTTCAATTTCAATAATGTTGCGCACTTACCTGCTTATGCCACTAACAACGATGAATGCAAAAGTGGGTTAAATTTTGGATTCAGATCAACCTCGCCTCGCTTGGTTTGATTCCCAATTTAGCAATTAATTTTCTGTGAATACCTACTAGAAAAATAAATCTTGCTGTATATTCACTGCGGAGGTCAATTTAAATACTCGTATATTTTGTGACGCTGAAACTGATCAATCATGTTGTGTTAGCAAACTTAAGTCGGGTATTTTCAGTTCGAGAAACAGTTTTGGCGCCATTCATTTATTGCGTAAGAAGATTTTGGGGTGGAGGGGGTCGATTTTTTCTTACAAGGGGGAGGGAGGGGATTTTTATAGTTCTTACGTAAGATCACAAAGATGCGATTTTTTTTTAATTTATATGAAATTGTGACGTTTAAAATAATAATAATACTTCCACACTCTATGCTATCAAACACGGCGCAGCTTAAACGAGCTCAAGTACCTTTGTACAGGTACAAATAAACATTCATAAAAATATTTTTTTGAAAAATAAACACTCAAACAAACCAAGCGTGTACTAATTTTTTCCTTTAGATTCTTACGTATATATGGTAATATAGGGAGTGGGAGGGGGAGGGGGTCAGCCTATTCTTATTATTTCTTACATAGGGGAGGAAGGGGGTCAAAAACTGGCAAAAATTGTCCTACGTAATTAATGAATGGCGCCTTTAGTGTTACTATTGCTTGGATTGGAACTGCTAAAATAATAAATAAATATAAGCATATTAATATAAACTTCAGTGACTTAGGGCCGATACACGACTGCAACTTGTATGGGAACTGCACGCCGACTGCACGCCAATTGCAACATCGGCGTAAAGTTCAACAAAATGACGCAGAACCCTGGCAGTTCCTAGTGGAACTCAGGTTTGGTGCAACAAAGGCACATTATGTTTTGGTCATCCGACTCACCTTGATCAGCACTTAGGAGAGTAGTACCCAAGATAGAGCTGATGCTGAAACCTGGCAGTACCTAGTGGAGCTCAAGTTTGGTGCAACATAGGCACACGCTGATTTGGTCATCTGACACGTCTTAATGAGCACTTAGAAGAGCAGTACCCAAGATAGAGCTGATGCTGAACCCTGGCTCTACCTAGTGGAACTGTGTGTGTGTGTGTTAATGTGCGGACACATGCTGTTTTGGATATCCGACTCGTCATGTGATCACTGGGTAGACCAGTACCCAAGATAGGTGATGCTGAACCCTGACAGTACCTAGTGGAGCTCGGGTTTTATACAACATAGGCACACGCTGTTTTAGTCAACCGACACGTCTTGATGAGCACTTGGAAGGGCAGTACCCAAGATAGAGCTAATGCTGAACCTTGGCTGTACCTAGTGGAACTCAGGTTTGATGCAACATAGACACATGCTGTTTTGGACGTCCGACTCGTCATGAGGAGCACTTGGGAGAGCAGTACCCAAGATAGAGCTGATGCTGAACCCTGGCAGTACCTAGTGGAACTCAGGTTTGTTGGAACATAGGCACACGCTGTTTTGGTCATCCGACTCATCTTGATGAGCACTTGGAAGGGCAGTACCCAAGATAGAGCTAATGCTGAACCTTGGCTGTACCTAGTAGAACTCAGGTTTGATGCAACATAGACACACGCTGTTTTGGACATCCGACTCATGATGGGCACTTGGGAGAGCAGTACCGAAGATAGAGCTGATGCTGAACCCTGGCAGTACCTAGTGGAACTCAGGTTTGTTGCAACATAGGCACACGCTGTTTTGGTCATCCGACTCATCTTGATGAGCACTTAGACGAGCAGTACCCAAGATAGAGCTGATGCTGAACCCTGGCTGTACCTAGTGGAACTGTGTGTGTGTGTGTGTGTAATTGTGCGGAGCAGCGTGATTACCGCCAGTAGGTGTCCAGACGGGATAGGTTTTCGCTCAATTGTGTGGTGGGGAGTGCTGGGGACGCAAAAATAAATTCAAGGACATTGGCTCGCTGACCCAACGTTATGTAGGAAAGCCAGTTGGCTTCCTTACAAAAAGTACTGGGCGACCGTGTAGGAGTAGGATGTAATAAGGGCTTATGAAATTGTATTACGAGTGGATGATATTGGCAATTTGATTTTGTCGTCTAGACACGTTTTTAATGGACAAAGTACTTAACGGACTTATTACGTACCCACTCGATCGAATATGAAACAAGCCTCGGATTGGATTAAAGTCGCGGTCCGGTACGTTTAGGTAGAAAAACTCCGCGAGCCCTTACAAAGCTCTGCTTTTTGCTAGTTGTAACGACTAGGCTACTACGGAACCCTAACTTATCATGGCCCGACATGCTCTTGGCCGGTTTTATTTCGCTTTATTGACCAATTGCTACATAGGATGCTTTCAGCGTTCGTAACGATGACTGTTGTTTTATTTTCATGTTGTCATGTACGGACGAGTTCATACACATCTTTACGTCGTCGTTCCAAAAATATACGTACTTACACTACCTTATTGTCTGACCTTAGAGGCGTGTACATATATTATTTTCGGGACGTTGGCTTGTAA
Organism: Cydia splendana; assembly: GCF_910591565.1. NCBI lineage: Eukaryota > Metazoa > Arthropoda > Insecta > Lepidoptera > Tortricidae > Cydia > Cydia splendana. The sequence goes on from NC_085962.1 coordinate 21,640,629, forward strand.
ATAAAATATAATAAATAAATCCGAAAGTTGTTAACAGCTCCGGCTCTACTCATGCGATTGCAATATGATTTATACCATTGTGAGGGATATTTCAGTATGTAAAGAGATGACGTCAATTCATTTTTAGAAAACGAATAGTTTTTATTTTTTTACTTCGACGTGCCGAAGTAACCATCAGCCAGGATGATCAGTAATTGAGACTCCATTATGTGGTATCATTTTATAAACATTATTGGTTTAAAATCATATTAGATTTTTTAGGTGCTGCTAATTGCGAATCTCGACCGTTTTATTACATTTTGATTGAGTAAACATAATTATGACTTAATAATAGGTGTCAGTAATTACTCATTTCATCAAAAGTAGTAATTTCAGATACTATTTCAAAAATGTGCTTTATAATATAAAATTATTTATCAATTATATATCGAAAATGGCAGAAGGAACCGAATAATTAGACCCGGGTAAATATAAGTCCGATTTTTAAAGATTTTATTACGAAAATCATTTAATTGTGAAAAAAATGACGTTTTTTTCTTAGTAATTTATAACTCCATACAAAACAGCTTTCAGTAAAAAATATATTATATAAAAAAAACGCATCAGTTTAAAAAAAATCATGGACTCGTGATATTGCAATCGCATGAGTAGAACCGGAGCAACTAACAACTTTCGGATCAGCCCTGATTGTGAACTCGACTCTACCCAATGGCGGTTCGTCAAACATAAAATACCCTTTGGGCAAGCCGGGGTTAATTTTGCTTGCTCACTGTTCGAGGCCTAGAGAGTATAAGGAGCTTAATATATCTAAACGGCTTATTATTAACCGGGCAACTAAAATATTAAACAAGAACTTTCATTGGGCATATAATATATAATTTGGTTGTGCATTAATATTTTAGCCATAGTCATAGTCATAGTCATAGTCATAGTCATAGTCATAGTCATAGTCATAGTCATAGTCATAGTCATAGTCATAGTCATAGTCATAGTCATAGTCATAGTCACAGTATTTATTTGCTAGAATTATGGTACATTGTAGATGGTGGACATTGATTAGGTAGTTCAACATAATTCACCACTATATAGGCATGCAAAACTTTACACTATACATACATCTAGAACATTTTAATTCACATAGCACATGAAAATGTTAACTCAAGACATATTTTATACTTAAGTTAAAATTGGTAAATATTTACATTTATACACGAGCATATTGACATAAAACCGTCAAAGAAATATAATATAACATGTCAAGCTTAAAACTATTAAAATTAAAATAATTAAATATAAACAGTATAAAATAGTAACATACAATTATAATTATCAAAAAAAAATAAAAAAAACCGGAGGCAAAATACCAGTATTATAAAATAAAAAGAATATCAATTTGCCTTTCTTTTGTCCATTTCATCATTTAATGCAATTAGAAGCATATATCAAAATATTCCTTTATATTGTAAAAACATTTTTCCCTTAGCCAACACCGAAGCTTCACTAAAAACAACTTGTAAGGCAGAACTCTGATTTGTTGAGTTATATGATTATAGATTTTAATGGACATTATGTAGCAATTTTTACTATTTAAGGCTGTTTTTGATATAGGTTTCGTAACACGATATAAATCACGTGCACGCAAGTTTGGATTTTGAACTGGTTTGGAGAACATGTCAGGATTATTTCTAACAAACTTTGCATGCTCCAGTATATAAATGCTCGTGAGGGTCAATATATTAAGCCTTTTAAATAGTGGTTTACATGGGGCTCAGGGGTCTTCCCCACAAATCGCGCGTACACATCTCTTCTGAACTAAAAAAGCTCTATCTATATTTGTCGAGTTGCCCCATATGATGATTCCGTAACGGAGAAGCGACGAAACGTAACCATGATACGCTGTTATGGCGGTTGGTTCCCCTGCTACACTTCTTAACCTTTTGAGAGCGAAGACAAACCTGTTTAGTTTATTACATACATTGTCAATTTGTTCCTTCCAATTACAAAATATGTCAAGTGTTATACCCAAAAAGTTAACGGCGTCGTTGTTATTTATGGTTTGTCCCTTATAATTTACTTTCAATGGGACACGCTCTGCTTTATAAGTTGAAAATTGAACACAAATTGTTTTTTCAATATTAATTTTTAAATCATTTGCTTCTATCCAATTACTTATATCCCTGATTGCATTATTGATTACTGTTTCATGTGCCTCTGATTTATTTGTATTTGTAACGATAATCGATATGTCATCAGCAAACATGAGCGTTTGGTGTTTCGTTACTAACGGTAGATCGTTAATGTATAGAACAAAAAGTAGCGGCCCTAAGACACTGCCTTGAGGAACCCCTCTCGTATTAACTTTAAAATCTGATCTGTACTGTGTCAGTTCATTCAATTCGTTAAACTTATTAATTTCAACGCATTGGCTCCGATTATATAGATAGCTCTCAATCCAATCTAATGCTTTTCCTCTAATGCCATAATGTTCGCATTTTTTCAAAAGCATAGAGTGATTAACGAGATCGAATGCCTTTGACATGTCAAAGAATATTACAGCTACAGGAGTCTTTTTATCAATACTTTCAGTAACACTACGGATCAATGTATATACAGCATGCATTGTTGATCTTTCTCTTACAAATCCATTTTGTTCTTTTGCCACGATTTTGTGTACTTGAGTAAATTTGATAATCCTGTCCTTCATGACTTTTTCAAAAATTTTAGACAGTATTGGGACAAGAGTTATTGGCCGATAGTTGTTCAAAAGACATCGATCATTTTTTTTAAAAAGAGGCTTGACCACCGACTGTTTCAATCTTTCAGGGAACGTACCTTGAACAAAAGACAGATTTACTAGATGTGTCAGTATCTTAAGAAGGCCTTTCGCAGCACATTTTATAATGCGAGTACAGATGTTATCAATCCCAACGGCATTAGTATTTCGGAGCTGTTTTATAACCTTTTCCATTTCGTTTTCAGTACATGGACCTAAAAATAAGGAATTGCTAATGTTCCCTTCTGGCATACGATAATTTTTACTGTTTGCCATTTTTGTCGTCTTTCCAACATCAATAAAAAAGTTATTAAATTCTTTTGCAATATCAACAGCGTTAACAATACTACTTGCACCTGTTGTGATCGTTTCTATGCATTCTACAACTTGTTTTTGGATGATTGAATAAATTTAATATTAACGTTCTTTCGTGCTTGTACGATACATTTTTTCAATAATTTATTATATCGTGAATAGTGGGACTTTGATTGTGCCGCTTCAGAGTTTTGAGAAAAGCAAAGCGATCTAAGAAACCTTTTTTGTTTGCAAGATGCTTTAATCCCCTTAGTAACCCATTTTGGCTTAGAGTCAAAAAAATATATTAGCCTCAAATATAAGCATCATATTATTAAAAAAAGTTGGCAGCAAAATCAAGCTACCCAAAAACATTATAGGGAACTTAAAATGATAGGTTGGCGACTGAAATAATAAATTGGCAACTAATATTGTAAAGCGATCATAAAATTTAGTTGTCATCTAGTTGTTCACACCTAAGTAATCAACTATAGTCATAACTGAGCATATCGTTTCAGCTAGGTAGTATTTTAACACGAAAGCAGTTAAATTTAATGAATATTGGTCACTTTTTACACAAAACACCTCAAATTAATTTACCAATACGTAATGGTCAGTATACTTATAGTCGAAATTTTTTAATCATGAAACGCCTAATGGCCAGCATTATACCATTAGATCTTTATTGATTACTAATTTCAATAGTTACCACTGTGTTCTGCCAGAGTCAACAGATAGGTGCGACGACGAGCAAGGCGAGGAGGAGCGTGTTAGGTTGACCGTGTAATGACCAAACAAAATATTTTAAAAGAACTTCATTTTTGAATTAATAGATAGCCGTTTTCTTTTTAAAATGTGCTTCATAAATGGTCTCCAATATAATAATTCAGTTGCCAAATAAATACTTGGTACCTGCCTAAAAATAATCAAAAGCTGTAACTGCATTAAAATACAACTTATATTGATATATTTTAAGGCTCCGTTTTTGTTGCCAAACTATTAATTTTAGTACCCATTTCTATTAACTACCCAAATTCGATTAATTAGATGACCGGTTAAATACGTGCCTATCTAAACTAAGACAAACCGGGAATCGAGATGATCAGCATCAACTAAGGTACTACATAAGAATTTATCACTTACTATTTGCATTTCTTTCCAACCGCACAATTCGTAACGGAATTAATAAAAAATGAAATTAAAGTAAACAAAACAAAAAAGTTCACCTCGACGGTGCATTGCTCATACATAGCGAAATTAAAAATGTATTATATTGTTTGTTTGATTACCATTTTCTACGTTCTTCATACTGTCGCTCAAATGTTCCATTATGTCAGTGGGAAAAGCTCACGACATATAATAATAAAATATTGGTTATAGTGGAACCGTGGCTTAATTCTATTTTTATGTTTTACTATTATCGACATAAGTACCTAGTGTGTATTTTAATAAAGTATTCCACCTTGATGTGTTTGAGGAGGCGTGAATTTCCGTGCTGAATGTTTTATTTCTTTCATTCATGCTGAATATGTGGCGAATTCATTACATTTTGAAGATTGATGCTGATCGCTTCAGTCATTTGCCAAAATTGCCTGAAATCTCTGTGTACCTTAACTAGAATAGGAATATGTAGTTCTGTCAAGACTCATATCAACTCATATTAAAACACAATCATACAACTTTTAGGTCAAAATTAGTTATGGCAAAATGCCTTGGTTTAGGTAAACAAATTTTAACTTTTCTGACAGTAAATTGGTGTGTGTAGCATGTATAGTTTCTGATAGTATACTTAGTTGTTAAAACTAGATTAACTACTGCTCAAAAATTTATCCCAATCGCGTAACAAAATCGATGACATTGGGTAGATGACATGCTAAGGAAAAATCTAATCTCAGTCAACGAGCGCTTTTGACAACTTTCCTTTAGTTTTGATATTTAATTAGACTAATAATAAAATTGCATACCGTTTTAACGATGACTCACGCTAGACCGGGCCGGGGCCGGGCCGGAGCATCCGGCGCTTCGTTTTCTATGGAAAGCACCACGTGATCACCTATCAGCCATCATAGAAAATGACATGTCGGACGCTGTTAAGCAGGCGTCCGGTTTTTTTATCCCAATCCATAATGCCTAGTTAATTTTAGATTCCATCAACTGCTAATAGTCCTTACACCCCGGCGGGTGCTGCCTCTGTGTGCGTCCCATGACATGACGCGGGCAAAGGCAGCATCCGCTCGTGTACTCGGTGTCAAAAGAGCGTCTACGTGTTGGTCTCGGCTCCAGAACACCATTATTCCGTGATGGGAAAGACATAGTATTTATAGTATTTTACACATAGCTTGGGTACTACTTTGCAAGCACTTAATCCTATTGCAGAGTTTCCTCGCCACTCTGGATATCAATTCCGTCAACAGGCTAACCGATAACAAGAGACATTGACATGGATTATGCATGTACGATACGAGAAGCCAACAAGTCTCGCGAGCGGCTTGTTCCAGTGACTAGGTCGCCTGTGTTACGACCCGTAGTACAACTTCAAATTGGAATACGCTACTGGGTCAAATACTCCAACTGGAAGTAGTTCTCGTAGTAGTTTTCAATGGAATATCAGATAAATGCAGCAATGCAGCAGTGACGTCATACGTTTTTCTAACTGTGGCACAAGTAGGTTGTCAAAATTCAAACATTGCTGTCTAAGAAGATTACGTACGTAGGTATTTGCTCCCTTACACATTGTCGGGACGTGAACATTCGCAGACAGGTACGAGCGGTATAATTTCATTCAAAAAGCGTTGTTTTAAAAATATCACATTTATCAAAAGTAAGTACATGTATAGCTATCATTCGACTTTATTACATTAAAAATCAAGTAAATTGAACTTATGCTAACACAAAACAGAACGTATAACTCCCCCGTTGCTGTGACGTAATATGTGGATGACTCCTTGATTTTTATGTTTGTTATATAAGGACAGAATTTAACAAATGTTTGCTAAGTTTTATGAATAGGTACGGGGATAATTACATAATTAAAATACTTACGATACATGTATCTAATATTAAGAAAATAACAAACATTAAATCCACAAACGGACAGATTATTGTAGTATAAATATTAATATAAGTGTAAATAAAAGTGTTATGTGAAAAGAAAATTGTAATTTTCGTAGCTTTTATAATTAAATTCATTAATAACTCACAAATGTATCATCATTCGTAGCAGGCTTTGTAAAAAATCGTTGCTTTATACTCAGTTTAAGAACCAACTGTAATAAGTGCCAAACGCCTCAATCAAATGGAATCAAGCCTCATGTTGATGACCTGTATAATGTTTAAATTTCATCAAATTTATCTACAGTACTATGAGTCTATATTGGCTTTGCCATGTCGATGTCACATTCAGCATAATATATTTTTTCTAACTACCTACACCGTATGTAGTTTTTTTGGTACCTAATTAGTAAGGTACTTAGTTAAATGTGACCTCATTTGTCTTTGATCTCATCCTCTCCCTCACCCTCAAGTATTCGTTGGGGGTGTACGAACTATGTACTCATATTTTATGCGTGCAATTTTTTTAAGATGTAATTAGATAATAATATTTATTATTTGTATGTCTACCTACGAGTAAATAAGTTTTTGGCAATAATTTCATTTTTGGTACAAGCTTTTAATTTATCGCTCTCTGTACTTTTCTTTGCACAGGCAAATGATACTCTCTGAGACAATTCTAACAACCCCAAACATAATTCGTTTGCGTTATTTTATCACAGAGTTCACATAGCCACCTTCTGTCTCCATCATCAGATCAGTTCCATGACATCATATTGCTACAACATGAAGCCTAACCTAACCTCTACGTGATGGAATATTAATTCATATACCAGAGCAACATGGAACAAAATCAACCGGAAGCGTAGCTAATCTAATAACAAACTGCCACCGAATGAACGAAACAAAATGATAGTTGTTTTTATCTCGTGTTAATTATACCGTCATCCAGCCAGGCACATCGATGTCCCGATGTTTAATTTAGCGTTTACATCTGAACATGCATAGTCTAATAAAACATGGTCTTCCATTCCCAGAGTGACACGGGCCTACGTCACAACAACATGGCCGCTATATATAGCGCTATCGCATATTATCATATAGCGCTGTCGCATGATGACGTAGGCCCGTGTCAGTTAGGTGACCTAGAAGAGACGGGAATGGAGTACCAGGCGGAGTATATTATTATACCATGTGAACATGATCGTTCATTTCAAGTCATCTGCCAGCATCTTTGGCACGATGCATCGAAAAATTTAGTATTTATCTTATAAGTAGTATATGACTGTGTGTTTTTTTACTTAAATTCGTTTTTAATTAATTTTATACATGTAATATTTCCTAAAAAAATTTACTACATTTTTGATAAATGTAAAATGAAAACCACTAGGTACATCAGTTGCCCTAATACTAAACTTATTCCTAAATTAAAACAATTATTCCTCAATTTATATCCAATCGTTTTAATAGTTTTTTTATGTTTAATCTAAACATGTTTAAACTTGTATTATATTTCAAACTTAAGAAGTGTAAAGACAAACCAGCTTAATTAATAATTTAACCGCGAAAAACAAGCAAGGCAATAACCGTCGAAAAGTTAAGTGGAAAAACTCAAACTCCGTTCTCCTATAAGTGAGAAACTATGCATTTTGCGAGGCAGTTAACTTAGTAACTTAAATTTTACAAAGATGTCTGAAGTAGTTTACGCTGCTGGTGCTGAGGTCTTATTCTCTAACGTGAAGTTTGACGCCTCAAAACTAATATAGGTACTTACACCTATCAAATATGTGTTGGGTGCATGTACCCACTAGCTCGCACTATTGTACTTAGTTTATTTTAACAAAAAACGTGTCTCAATCTTGACGTGATTGATCATAAGGTTGCCTCACGTTAAGAGCCAACGGGAGTGGTCATTTCTCCATACAAACGTACTCCTCGTTTTCCTCCGTGGTTTTTGAAGCTAGAGCAATGATTTTTTCAACACAGATTAATATTGTCAATATCTGTGTCGGACCGTTTTGCTTTTTTTGATATTTTTGTTTTTTAAGGCGCTAGGGCCCTTCAAAAATGGCCATAATGGCCTAATTGACTATGCCGCAATGAGAGGCGTGGCATTCAAAACTGATATCAATTAGCCAAAAAAGCAAAACGGTCCGATACAGATAATTTCATAATCATTTAGATTTCCAAATTTGGTTACGATTGGTTAATTTTTGGAGGAGGAAACAGAGGAGTAAGAAACCTCGATTTTTGAGATTTTTACGCAGGATTTTTCGCCTTGTCCTTATCGCACTACTTTTAGGTGCCGCTTCCGTTAGCGAGACGGGTATATTTACCTAAAATATTTAAAACTCAGCTCCTGTTTCGTCTTAAACCGGGCCGGGGCCGGGACGGAGGTTCCGGCTCTTTGTTTTCTATGGAAAGCACCACGTGATCACCGATCAGCTGTCATAGAAAACGACAGGTCGGACGCCTCGGCCCGGGCACGGCCCGGTCAAGCGTGAGTCATCCTTTATTCTATATAATTGATACCTACATATTTGCTGTCAGCTCACAAAGCCGAATCTTACCTAATACCTAAGATACTACCTACGTATCTCATCAAGTAAATTACAAATGGTTTGAGCCGTTTAGTAGTACGTATGAATGAATAATAGGACGGACGTATAAATATACATACATAATTATACAACCCTACTCCTTGACTTTTAAATTAAATAGGTACCTATGTCAATAGATTTTTCATGGTATCTCTTATTTCTAAATTTTAAAGACTTTAAATATTCACCCACCAATTTGCAAGAGGAATGGATAAAAACATGGAGTGAGCGCTATCATATTTCTTTTTATTTACTCGCTTTTACGATTCGTAACCGTCAGCTGCAGGTGGACCCGCGGGTCATTAGCTAGGAGGCGGCCCCCGCCACGTAGCCAACCTACTTAATTAATCGTAATAATAACCAATCCTACAATCAGAGGGCTTGATTGTATATTTGAGGCCGATTCGAACTTAAATACAAATGGATGTATTTTTTTGTTAAACCGTGCCGTAGCTAACAAGCATACGGCCTACCTGTAAATTAGCGGTTACCGTAGTGATTCGGTCAAATTGTGTTTTTTTCAAATACTAATTATAGCCAGCCTTTTATGAATGTAGTATGATACCTTTGGGTATGGTGCTTTACGCACGCTAGCGTCCCCTTCTCCCCCTACCGCAACCCCCCCTTTTTGCATGTAATATGTCCCGGTTCACAGTTTTTTCATTTTTTGAGGAAAGTATACAATATAGGAAAAAAGTGTCAATGAAAGAAATAATCCCTATTAAATTCTTAACAAAAAAGGTTATATTCATTTTTTTGATATGACGCACCATATTCATGTTATGGCTAGATGAACTTCGACAAAATTTAACCATTGAAAAACTTGTTGAAGTTCAATATAACATAGTACGTAATAGTACTGAAAGAAATCCTACACGGAGAATAACCTTGCAAGCTTATTCTCCGTATAAATTTCTTTCAGTACTATCACGTACTATGTTATATTGAATTTCAACAAGTTAATACATGAATATGGTGAGTCTTACCAAAAAGTTGCATATAAACTTTTTTGTTTAGAATTTATTAAGGATTATTTCTTACCTTGACACTTTATTCCTAATTCTAATACTTTTCTCAAAAATTAATAAAAACCGTCAACCGGGACATATTTCATGCAAAAAGGGGGGGTTGCGGCAGGGGGAGGGAAGGGGACGCTAGCGTGGGTAAAGCATCATACCCAAACGTATCATACTATATTCATAAAAGGCTGGCTATAATTTGTTTGTCTTCCCCATACATTAGAACACAACTTAACCGAATCATAGCCTAAGAACGCGTGCAACTCCTCAATAAACTCAGTATGCATGTTTCTGACACTAATAAGTTGTATTAAGCACATTTTTATTGATAAACCATTTTGAATTTGGAATTTATGGTGTGAATCAATTTTGTAATAACAGCTGCGTGGTGGAGCATCAACTCTTACTTAGGTACCAGCTACGACGAGTTGAGCTATTTATTTATTTATTTAATCTTTATTGCACATAAGGAAATACACTGTACAAAAGGCGAACTTAATGCCATAAGGCATTCTCTACCAGTCAATCTTTAGCTATGGTAGAAAGCAACTGCAGTATGATAAAAAACAAAATTATTGTACGGTTAGGTATCGCACAACAATGTGTTAGAAAACAAAAGATCGCAAGACAAAAGTTCTTTCTTCCATTGAAGAGAATTACAATCGGTTTTCAAGAACAAACGACTCGATGCGGCGGCGGCGGACTCGTTCTGCGCCCAGGGGAAAAATCAAATATCTCACGTCAAAAAGCTCAAAAGATAAACAAAATGTGTTCAATTTTATTTCCGTACATACTTTTCCACTTGAGCACTTGTACGGTGCTTGATTTATCATCGTCAGTAAAATTTTAACCAAATGCCAAATAGATGAAGATATAGAATGTCTATATATATATTCATTGATGGTGGAGTTTTATGGTGGTAAAATTTTACCTAATACGTACTTACTCGTACATATGTAATGCCTTATAATTATTACGGTTGAAACATCTCCATGCACTTTTGAACGCCAGTGAACTTGCACGTGCACTTTTGAACCTTAGGTAGGTACACCGTGCAGTACCTTCATTCACTCCTAGAGACTAATGGCGAAAACCAGAACTCATTGTGTCACAAATTTTGTTTGTTGTAATCAAGGCGTAATTTTTACAGTAGTTGATGGCTTATGACTAAAATAAGGGAAAACACTAGTTTTTAGTTCGTTTCAGCGAACTGTCTTATAATAACGAAGAGTCTCGACCAAACACTTTGAGGGACTCTCGCTAGGTGGTTGGCTCAAGGGTCAGCTGCAGCCGGCGGTAGTCTAGGACACGGCGCGGATAGTCCGACTCTCTCTGCGGCCCTGACCACCGGCAGCTTGGGCCCTGCCCTGCTGCTGGTAGCATCATAGGTCAGGTTTTATACACTGTGTATATTTTTTATGCATTTTTATGTTTTACTTTTATTATATTCATGATATAAAAAACCTTAACCTCTAGAAGAAAGATTCCTTAAGAAAGTTGAATAATTGAATTTGAATTTGCTTTTTATGTCAATGTGTCATGTCATGAGCTATTATGTAACATGTCATAAGTCATAACCTAGCCAGGTTAACGTTATCCCTGCGGTCGCTCGCTGGAATCTAATTACAGTGTAGGTTCCTATTATGTTACGTAATGTTGCCATCACTGGTAGGTAGAGTTAGACCAAGAAAAGTCTGCAGCGATTCCGATAGCACACGCAGTGCAAGTCATAATTTCATAGAGGTTTGACGTTTAAAATAACAATTGCACTGCGTGTGCCATCAAAATCGCCGTAGACTTTTCTTGGTCTATAGTTCGTTTTTTTTTAGCATTAGAAAGAACTTGAAAGAAGGTAAGCGATCTTGACATGTCTTTTAATTGAAAAACGCTTTTTTTTAATCAATAACTATTACTTATGAAAGCAGAAGAATATAAAATGATCGTTTTAGATTCATAATTGTTACATATTTGCCGTAACTTATTTTTAAAATGTGTTTTTACATTAAAAGAAACATCAAGATTGTTTACCTTATTTCTAATGCTAAAAAAACGAACTATAAGTCTAGGTTCACAAAACACATACCCAAATTAAGCGACACTCAAATTATGAAACAACAGACCAGTAGGGAATGCAACCGGAAAATTTTAGTATGATAAATAGCGGTAAAAAACTGTTTTTATACCGATGTTTATACCGGTTACCTTTTCGCTGCCCTGCCTGCAAATCGGGTGATGGGGGAAGCCTAAACGATCACAGCGCTCGCTATGGCTAACAATGAAACCATTGGGGCTGAGGGCCTACCGCGAAAACCGAAAATCGAAATTTAGATATCTGCCTCTCTATCCCTCTTGCATATTCGAGCGATAGAGAGGCAGATACAAAAATGTCGATTTTCGTTTTTCGCGGCAGAGCCTCTTGCATGAGCTGTCGGATGTCATAGGTTTTAACAAGGTTTATCATGTTATTTATTTAAAATAACCGTACAGCTATCACAACAGTTGCCCAATGCGATAGTGTAGAGTCTATGCGGAAAGAGAAGAGTCGTGAAATGTATGCGATCCAATACATTCTACGACTCTTGTCTTTCCATAGAAACTTTAGCAAATAGTATCTGTACATAAATAGGGTAATTCGTCAATAACTGGCCACTGTTTAATAACTGGCCACTGTTTAATAACTGGCCACCTTGTACTACAAACAAATTATATCCACCTATAAACAGAGTTCATTTTAGTATAAGGTTGCTAGTTATTGCATGGTGGCCAGTTAGTGAAACCTTATACTAAAATGAATTGTGTTTATAGGTATAATAGAATACATTTTTAGTATAATGTGGCCAGTTATTGACGATTTACCCAACCTCTAAAATTATTAAATATATTATTAATTAGGGTTTATGCCATTTTGGCTACGGAACCCTTAAAATGGCGATTCTTCGTATTCATTTGTTACCGCGAGCTCTGTTAAGAGTTTACTGTGCATTGTGATAGAGCGGTAACCAGTGAGTTTCGTAAATTTACATACACGCGTAAAGGTTGTCCTTTAACTATCATGTCATTTAATACGATTGTTGGTACATATGTCGTTACATTCTGAGTACCTAGCACTTTTAATGATCATGTTCTGTAATACGATTATTGGTACATATATCGTTAAATTATAAGTAGGTAGGTAGGTAACACAAAATCCGCCACGCTCGTGCCAGGAAGTGCGGTCACGTGAAGCTCAGTTCACACATGTCGGGGCGCGACGCGCCTCATTAACGCTGTATCGATCTCTCGAACATTTAATTAACAAGATGCTTAATTCCGAACTCTCGCCGTGCCGTAGCTCCGATTATTTTGCAGACCAAGGTCGTGCCCTGATAATACGGACTTAGAATTTGTACATTTCCCAATTGTCCACGTAGTTCCGCTTTGTTCATATTATTGCCTAAAGGTGAGGCTACACACGTAACATAAGCTGGTACGTTACGTAAAACAAACAGCTTGCTCAATATCACACATAACATAAATGTAATATCTTCTTAATTAAATGTTTTGTATGCGGGAGTAAACAAAGTTCGATCGATGTAGCGTTAATGAAGCAAGGCGCTTCCTGTGTGAACCAAGCTTACTGTGATTACGAAGAACCGCCTCCTGTGTAGACAAGCTTGAGGCAGTTTAACATCACATGAGCTGCAATTGTAGGGGATCCTCTTTTGTCTCCCATATTCAAGCAGGGACCGTACAACCGGTTTTAATAAATACCTGTATTTTTACGTGTCAAACGAATAGTGGTTAAAATGTAATACCTTTATTCGAATTAGAGGTATTATTGTCATTCCGCTTTTGTCTTTATCCCTATGTGCACACTATTTAATTTACTTAATGAAATACCGGTATTCAATACCCCTATTGGGTTGTCTTTAGCATCCCATACAACCATTTCCAGTCGCCGTTACGACGCGGTGTTGACACATCTTGTGTCGACACCATCTGTTTCGGTCACAATTCCAGTCGCAGAGTCGTCGCCGTGTCGACACAGTTACCAGAAATGGGGAAGGGTCGACACATGACACAAAGTGACATAAAGTGTGGTCGCCGTGTGCACACATTGTTTCGGGTTTGCGACTACTTTATGCCAAAATCATTCGTTCATTCGTTCATTTTGTTCCTGTCAAATGGAAACTGTCAGATGGAAAAATACTTAAATAAAAATAAGTGACATTAATACGCCATCTCTTAAACGGATTACAAGACGTAATTATATATTGTTTGCATTTATATTACAATATGACTTAAATTATTATGGGGAATTAAACTGCTCGAGTGATTTGATAAACTAAGTGTAATATAATCAACGCGCCACCACATTGTTTTAGTTTAGCCGGAAATGAAATTGTTTACTTCTCAGTGCCTGTGTTCATAACTATATTATTTGAAGCATTTTTAGTACTTCGATGCGTATACTATACTTAAATAACAGAAATAACGCTTTACATACTACGAAACTTGTTAATTATGATGTATAAATATGGTTCAAGGCTGAGAAATATTGCAGTCACAAATGTTTCGACTTTGTGTCGACTCTGTGTTGACACATGACACGCGCTGTCAAAAGTAATAACAAAGTTACTGGTATGTTACTGGATTTGCAAAATGGCTCCTTGTGTTGATTTGTTTTCAGATATTCTCAAAGTGTAAAAATGCCGTGGTCAGAGATGGGCATTAATCGATTAACTGTTTATTCGACTAATTAATGGAATAAAAAAAGTTAATTCTCAAATTTTAATCGCGATTAGTTTAGTCGACCTAACATAGATTGAAATTGAATTAATCTGAATATTAATCGAATAAATTATCGATTAAATCTCGATTGAAAGTTGACAGGGGGCCATTTTTGTACGTAAAAATAATAGAAATGTCTTGCATGCAGATGGTAGCAAAACACTTTGTCATAAAAGTCGAGATGGGTGTCGATATATAGGTTTTAAAGAGTGCCGATTTCGAAAATAATGACCATTTTGGAATCCGAAATGGCGGCCATGCACTGTGTCATAAAAGTCGTCATGGATGTCGTTTTATACGTTTTAGGGGGCCCCAATTTTGAAAAAGATGACCATTTTGGAATCCAAAATGGCGGCCATGCACTATGCCATAAAAGTCGTCATGGGTGTCGTTTTATAGGTTTTAGGGGGCGCAGATTTCGAAAATGATAACCATTTTGGATTCCAAGATGGCGGCCATGCACTATGTCATAAAAGTCGTCATGGATGTCGTTTTATAGGTTTTAGGGGGCCCCGATTTAGAAAATGATGACCATTTTGAAATCCAAAATGGCGGCCATGCACTATGTCATAAAAGTCGTCATGGGTGTCGTTTTATAGGTTTTGGGGGGCGCAGATTTAGAAAATGATAACCATTTTGTATTCCAAAATGGCGGCCATGCACTATGTCATAAAAGTCGTCATGGGTGTCGTTTTATAGGTTTTAGGGGGCGCAGATTTCGAAAATGATGACCATTTTGGATTCCAAGATGGCGGCCATGCACTATGTCATAAAAGTCGTCATGTATGTCGTTTTATAGGTTTTAGGGGGCCCCGCTTTCGAAAATGATGACCATTTTGGAATCCAAAATGGCGGCCATGCACTGTCATAAAAGTCGTCATGGGTGTCGTTTTATAGGTTTTGGGGGGCGTAGATTTCGAAAATGATGACTATTTTGGATTCCACTTTTATGACAAAATACGTAGCCGCCATCTTGGATTATAAAATGATCATCGTTTTCGAATTCTGCACTCCCTAAAACCTATAAATCGACATCCGTGACGACGCAAGTTATCTTTATTTTCAGATCTAACAAATTGCTACAGAATACAAAGGACAAAAAAGAAGCGAGGAGGTAATGAAACATGCAAAAATACAGATGATTCCTCGACGCAATTGGGTGATTCTTAAATTGTGTCCAGATTTTTTTTGTCATAAAAGTTTATATTTTTCACATATTACTAAATCTATGGCAAAAGTTATAATATTGCAATGGATTCCATCGCATGTAGGTATAAGTGGCAATGAGACAGCTGATGCATTAGCAAAACAGGCATGCAGCGATGGCATTGAATTTCACTTGAAACATTATATGGGGGCAATAATGACTGTTTACATTTAGTCAAATTAAAGTGTCGCGAATTGTGGAAGGAATATTTCGACGAGAGATCTAGTGACAAAGGTATTTGGTATAAGACAATACAGCCACAACCCTTTAATTCTCCTTGGATTGATAATAGTGTGTTGTGTAGGCAGGATCTAGTTTTATTATTGAGATTGCGCTCTGGACACATTCCATTGAATAAGTTCGCCTACCTCATGCGTAAAGTGAATTCGGAATTATGCACCTTATGTAATCGCGTCGAGGATGTGTATCATATTTTAATGGAGTGTGTCCGAAATGAGCGACTTAGAAGACAGATATTTCATGACAATGACAGTTCCATTGGGTTATGTAATACCTACCTTTCGAACCCCATGTCTGAGGTTGTTGAAAAGGTACTAAATATTGTTAAGTGCGGTCTGAGGGACAGAAATGTGTGATGTAATTAAACTAGATGTAGCTATTTACTTTCTTTTAACTTTGTTAATTAAGTCTGTTTTTTATGGGGTGACATATTCGTTCAATCGAAAAAGCCCCTTAACAAAGGAAAAAAAAAAAAGTTCCGTGACATCGTCGACCTTGTAATTTTTTAAGTAAATGTTTTTGTTTATCTATGAGGATCTCACTAGAATAGTATAATCAAGGTATGTTTATATTTGATGAATGAAATAGTAACGCAAAAAAAAAATATATTTGTGTCTTATATTCCTGCCGAAGACTTTTATTTTACCTTTTCCTTCTACACAAGTTTGGCCAAGTAATAAGAATTTAGGGCACTCAATTTTATTTTCACTTCTACAACAGTAAAGCTACGAGGCCATGTTTTGGTATCGTTTTCGTATAAATTCGCAGTACCAAATTTAGTTAAGGTATCACATTGACACCATTCCGAAGTAAAAACATATAAACTTATTAAAATACTTTCTTTTAAACTCCTCTTCACGCTTAAACTGCTGAACAGTTTTAATTTAAATTTGGTACACATATATTTTGAGTCCCGAGACAGGATATAATAAGTTATCTCAAAAATCACCCTTTAAAGGTGTGAAATGAGGTGTAGGGGGGAATTCAGAATTGACTTCTTGAAGTTAATACTGTTTAAGTTTAGGTTTGAAGTCATGTTTTTTCATCATTTTTAACTAAATCAAAGATGTAGACCATCCCAAATTTCATATAAATCGGTTCAGCGGTTATTGATTTCCCGTACAAATTTCTACGCCACTTTTCACACCTTCAAAAGATGATTTTGGTTATAAGATCTATCCTATGTCCTGTTCCGGGACGCAAACTATTTCTATACCAAATTTCAACGAAATCGGTTCAGCGGTTAAGCGTCAAGAAGAGTTTCAAAAAAACCGGCCAAGTGCGAGTCGGACTCGCGTTAAGGGTTCCGTACATTAAGTCCGACTCGCGTTTGACTGCACATTTCTAATAGGTTTTCCTGTCATCTATAGGTAAAGAACTATTTTGTGTATTCAGACGGACATACATACAGACGCACGAGTGATCCTATAAGGGTTCCGTTTTTTCCTTTTGAGGTACGGAACCCTAAAAAGATTTATTTTTATTTTGTGGAATGGTGTCAATGTGATATCTTAAATGGATTCAGCACCCCAGATTTATACGAAAACGATACCAAACACGGCCTAGCACCTTCACTGATATAGATATATCAAGATAAAATTGAGAGCCCTAAATAAACTTTCAAGAGCGGATATCTCAAAAACTATTCAACATATCGAAAAAATTGACGGAATAAACTTGTAACAAATTAAATTACCTTTCATTTTGTATAAGTGGCCATGTCGCTGAGATGCATAGTTTCCGAGATATAATCGAAAAACGGGAAAATGGGACCTTCAAAGCCCCCTCTCTCCCCCCCGCTCAAGGGCCGGGGACTTTTGATATGTTCACCTCCTAACTTGTCAAACCAAGTTACGGAGTCAAAAATTGTGTTCCGAGCATTTCCCTCTACAACTTTTGGAGCATTCGTTGCCTGACCTAAGTAGCTTATTGAATTTCTTTAAAAACTTTTCTGTAAAAGGTTGACGGGTGTTGGGTGTTTATATGGTTTCGGTCGATTATTATCATTTGCATTGCCCATGATGACTTACTAGAATTACGAGCACACGAGACACTAATAGTAGTTTGACAAACCTTGGTTTTCAAGAGGTATTTTATATTGACATTTGCTGTCACAAATTTGCTGTCAGATTTAGTCGCAAACCGCACGCAAAGTGCACACAAATGTGTCGACACCTTGTTACGGAAAAGTGTAGACACGGCGACGACACTTTGTTTCGAAACAATTCTAGACACATTGTGTGGACTCTGTTACGACACATCTGACATTTAGTTACCACTTTGTGATTCTGCGACTGGAATGGTTATATGGGATGTCATCCAATACTTAATTCGTTAACGCTAATATTTGCTTGTAATTTCATACCCAATTTTAAAACCTTATTAACCTTAAATACGGTAGGGCTTCTGTCAAATTCAAATAGAATCAATCAAAATACATAAATATAATTATGTACGTTAGTACATTTCAACTTTATTTCTAGTAGTTAGAGTTCATAGTATTTTGTCATTATTCTTTATGTTTATCTAGAATATTAAAGACCATTCGCTACTTAGATTCTACTGTGATGACCATTTTGGAATTCAAGATGTCTGCCGTGCACAAATTGCACATTGTCATAAAAGTCGTCACGGATGTCAATTTATAGGTTTTAGGGAGTGCAGAATTCGAAAATGATGACCATTTTGGAATCCCAGATGGCGGCCACGCACTTTGTCATAAAAGTCGATATGGATGTCGATTTATAGGTTTTAGGGAGCGCCGTTATGGAAAATTATGACCATTTTGGAATCCAAAATGTCTGCCGTGCACTTTGTCATAAAAGTCGTCACAGATGTCGATTTATAGGTTTTATCCCTTGTGCAGAATTCGAAAATGATGACCATTTTGGAATCCCAGAAGGCGGCCACGCACTTTGTCATAAAAGTCGATATGGATGTCAATTTATAGGTTTTAGGGAGTGCAGAATTCGAAAATTATGACGACTTTTATGACAAAGTGCACGGCAGACATCTTGGATTCCAAAATGGTCATCATTTTCGAAATCGGCACTCCCTAAAACCTATAAATCGACATCCATGACGACTTTTATGACAAAGTGCAGGGCAGATATCTTGGATTCCAAAATGGTCATCATTTTCGAAATCGGCACTTCCTTCTTTTTCGTACAAAAACCCCCTGTCAACTTTCAATCGAGATTTAATCGAAAATTTATTCGACACCAGTTGCGAATTATCTTTTCGTACGTGTAATGTGCAATGTTTTCCAGTAGGTACATATAGCATATGGTATGGTATATGGTAGGTTAAATTTTCGACAAACGTACGTATTATGTACATTGTACGTGCGTTTGTCGAAAATTTAAAGGGCCATATGTACTGTAAAAATTGTACAATCCATTCGGTCGTGTTTTAATTTATCGCCACTCGTTCCGAATTTCCTACTTTTTGGCACTTGTATCGTAAATAACAAAATAACTGTGTGTGCTATCAAAATCGTTGCAGACTTGTCTTGGTCTAACTCTATTAACGTCCTGTATAAAAAAACGCACCGGCCTTCATAGTAAAATTACAACCGAATAAATAACCTCTTTGTCGCTTTATATCAAATTACCTAATCTTTCAAAGTGCAAAATATTCTTACATTTAAACGATACGGCTAAACACCACACATTTTTGCAGAAATAGACACTCGAGTATGTTGACACTGACAGTGACAGGTATTACCGGTAATGGCTTTAGGAATAAAATATCAAATAGAGGTATTCGTTGTCAACTGGCTAAACCAATAATATTCTTGAATAGGTACCGGTATTGTTATACCTCTATTCGGAGCTTTAGCGAAATAAATACCAAAATTCAATTTTAACCGGTTATACCTCAATTAAAACCGGTAGGCAGAATACCGGTAACGGTCCCTGTATTCAAGTGCTCGGAGCTCGATACGGAACACACTTTCTCGTTTCCTTGGCTCGGGCTACGATTGGGGTGTGCTAACACTAAGTATAAAAAACTACGCCCACCAAAAAAGTCTCGCAGTCAAAAAGTTGTTGAGATCTAAGGTGCAAGTACCTTAACGCAGACCAAAGTGTGTACGTAGAATGAATTATCAAAATTCACACTGAAAGCATTAGGTAACCTGTTCATCAGTTAACCACCATTTTGTGATTGACTAGCCTCAGCGCTTGATAATTTGCGGATTGTTTGTGACCACTGTTGTTACACACAATCCAACAGTGTGTAGTTTGTCTCTGAATTTAAAAAAAGCTTGCGTGACATGCGTGAAAAAGTTTTTATTTACCACTATTTGGGGTTCAGTTTATCTTTTAGATTGTATAATATTAGTTTGTTTTGTTGTTTATAAACTTACTTTCGTGTAAAATGAGCGATCGAGATATTACCAAGACGCCACCTGATATCCGCGACAAAGCAACGATGCTGCACAGACGGTCGTAATAAGTATATAGAGCTTATTATATGAGTTTAGATACAACAGTGTCTGTAACAGTACATAATTAGGCATTTAAACACCCGTGTGATCCTGTTATGAAACTAATTTTGTTCGTGTCATAAACCCACACGGGTATTTTATTTTAATGCCTTTAACTGTAGTAAATTGTTACATAAACTACTAACTATAGCTAATATTATAAATAATTCTTCTGCGATTTTGGACAAATCTCAAGAACATGTTCCCGTATAAGGTTTATTTGGGTGTTTTCAGAAATCGGATAATTCCGGAAATAATTTAAAAATCACTTATACTGTTGTAATAAGAATCCCTTTTCGGAATTATCCGCCACTTTTATAGTGTTTTTTCCTTTCGGAATTTGTCTAAATATTGTTGGTTTTAGATGTGGCCGTACTGCATACGACGACATATAATTATTATTATATCTGCACATTTAATCATTTTTAATCTTACAAGAGCCTAAAACGAGTACGACTGACTCCTCCGACATGTGACGTCATACATATGTTACAATTCATACAAACTTCATACTGATAAGTACGTATTCTGAATGTAATTACGATATGAATTTGATAGGTTGTATCCATAACAAATACGAGTACAGATCAAATTGATAGCATCTTATTGCAATTAGAATACGCCTACATGAATCGACTTGAATTTTCGTAAAAGTTTCTCATTTGACTAGCCAGTCTGATCCCTTATTGTACTTTTAAATGGGTTTCGAATCACTCGAACAGCTCAATGGGTTTTTCAGGTTCTTCAATAATAAAATACCATCGTAATGGCTCCGATACGTTTATGGGTCATTAGAAAACCCATTTAATGTGTTTAAACCGTAACATTTTACATTCAATTTTTATTTGTGATTTTTTCATGCTAATTTTATTGTCAGTACCTACCAAGCATTGTATTAGGTAAAAGAAACTGTTAGGTATCGTTTCTTTCGATTTTATATCTTTACTGATTGAGTAGGTACCTTCCTACCTATTTAATCACACACTGGTTTCGGTAATAATCTATCTATAGTTTTAAGAAGCATCTTTGTTTTCCGGAACAGTTTCGTCCCAGATACATAAATATGCATCTGCGGCAGTAGAGTTGTTGTCGATGTGCGGGGAGATTTCCATATCACCATGCCCTAAATAATATCACAAAAACCTTCCAGGCCTAATCCGCACCGATGGCAAAACCATGACGATCTGACACTTATACCTTGGGAGAAGGATAAGTTAGTGTCTACTTTGAGACGCCACGTGTGTCAGCACTTTTGCCGCCATGAACATTGGCCGAACTATCCAGACGGCTGGAGCGGCGGCGGCTGAATTAGAGGCATTTCGAAAGCGCGACAAGTACTCGGTGTTGTCTAGTTATAGATAATATTTGTCCCGCTAGCAGTACAGACACAAATAACAGGTACTTTCTTTACTATTTACCTTCCTTTTTACTGGTTTTTGAGTGAAGCATTGATATACTAACAATTTGGCGAGAGTCCGCTACCTTTAGACTGTCGTACTTACAAACTTAAGCTACAAGCAGCAGCCCAGTGACAAAGTTTCAGAAACTAAAAGGGCAAGACGACTATGACACCTTTCTTACCAAATAGCTGGAAAAGAAACAAATAAAATAGAGAGTTGTGGAAATTCTTTGCCTATGCGATTGCGAGTTACGACCGTCAAAAATCTTATTCATTATTTACATACTAAAAGTGTAAAAATTATCTAAAATAAATGGAAATGTGAACACCCTACCACACAATGGTTCGCTGTAATCACATTTGCATGCCTCGAATACCAATAAACCGCAATGGACAAAAATTAACACCATTCCATGCGTCAACGTCAGAATAATTATTCGAGCTTCATTGTTGTCGTAGTGTATTTTTACTTTATCACGATAGATGTTACAGCCAGCATCAGAAGTTTCTTTTAGTTATAATTTGTAATTATATAGGTACCTATGCTAGTTTTAAATATGTATTATTGTTACCTACAAATAAAGAATATTTCATTTCACAACTTGGAACAAGAAAACATGACGTATTTATATTGCACTTGAGTGTAGAAACACATACATACCTGTAATTCCAGTAAAATAACAATGGCCGGTTCTGTCTGGACAACAACCCGCTGATGCTCGTTTTCGGCACAAGTGCAAATATATATTTAATTTCTTTCTTTCGAAAACCCGTATCGTAATGTATGACTTCGTCCTAAGTTCAATCTTATTGTAAACAATTTTGAGTCCACATCTCAAGACAACGCGTATTAGGATGAGAAGAGGATATTAAGCTGCCCTTAGTAAGTGGAAGTATATTTCCCGCTTGTGCGGTTGCGAGGACGGCGCATTACTCAGCCCTATCGGATGGCGACCGCTAATTGACTGGAAGTAAAGATAAAACGCTATTTTTATTCGGTCATAAGTCATAAATCTTCACTTACGTATGATTTATCGTTTTGAAAACTCTATCAATAAGTTTCAAGACAATCAGCTAAATTAATCACCAAACCGAGGGGAGAACATGCATATCAAAAAACAATCAGTGAGAATAAAATGAAACAAAATTTGAAAAGTCAAATTTTAATCATGGTCCAACGTATACTCAATGAACGGACCTTTTCAATGTAAAATATTTGACATCATTATACTTAGGTACTTTATATTACAATATGTACATAAAGGTAAGTACCTACTTGAACACGGAAGGCGGTTAGCTATTGGCGAGGAAAACGAAGGCAGTGATAAAGAGCGCGAGGTGTGGTGGAGCCAGGCAGTGCTCGGAGCGCGCCGAGCGCGCGCCCGTGCCCGCCGCTGCGCGCGCTCGCGCGCTCCCGCCCGCCTCGCCCCGGCACACCGCTCCCGCCGCGCTCGCCAAACTTCGCCCCCGCACCTTCAGCGGTGAAATACAGAAATTCTCCTCCGCGAAACCTTGCGTCAACGCTAATGGGTTGGCTAGGGGATCCCTACCACACTCGCACGGAAGGTGATTACCACGTATGACTAAGTTATCCACTTCCAACATGACGGATTCCGGAGTCTCCAACATATGATTCCCGGTCAGTCTGAAGTTATGTACGCTGTTATTTTGCACTAATGAAAGCTCCTCAATTCTATCAATTTTATTATTACACATTTCGAGCGTGTCGACTCGCTGCAGACCGTCGAAGGCTCCTACGCGAATAATACCAAGATCGGATTCCCGCAACGCCAGCTTCCCTACTCGAGTCAATCCTCGAAATGTGTCCGCTTGAAGCGCCGGCAAGTCCATGTAAGCCAGTTCCAAGACGCCGACGCTTTCGAGCCCCGCGAACGCTTGCGGCTCGATTGATCTAATGCCGGAAGGCAGTTCGATTTGTGCCACGTCGTTTAACCCCGAAAATGCATGAGCCAGTATTTTTCTAAGTGGATTGTGTCTAAGAGATATGAGCTTAATGAAGTTAGTACCGGCGAAAGCGTATCCCTCGACTTGTGCGATTCTGTTGTGCGTGAGGACGATGGAAGTGATGTTTTGTAGGGCGGCGAAAGCGAACGCGTCGACGGTGGCGAGGGGAGTGTGTTGGATGTAGAGCTCTTTCAGCCTAGGCAGACCGCGGAAGGCGAAGGGGCGGATGCGCGTGAGGTTGCAGGCGTCGAGCGCGAGGCGGCGGAGCTGGCGGAGGTGCGCGAAGGCGTCGGAGCGTAGCACGCGCAGGTCGGCGCGCGACAGCGACAGCTGCGTCACCGCGGGGCTCAGCGCCGACGGCACACCACGCAGGCTCGCACTGTTGCACACCACCTGCAACATGAACACGCATGCTACAATATATACTTTCAATAAATAACAAACACTAAGAATTCAGGCCCAAGAAAGTTCAGGTATTTTATTTAGTAACATACGGCTTATGCTAAATTGTAACACATATGTGCCTATGTTTAACAAATAAAAATATTGATTGATTGATATATTTGATATGTAGTTTGTCTGTGTGTATAGGCCGCCATTAAGTCATTTTGAATTATTTTAAAACATAATGGAATCTGCCCTACTTAAAATATCATCTTCTAGTAAGAAATTGCTTATATGCGGCGACTTTAATGTAAATATTATGGAAAATTCAACAATGTCTTGTAGATTATTGAATCTTTTTAAATCTTGTAATCTCAACCACATGTTTATGGAGCCCACTAGAGTGACTGCTACTAGTGCAACCTGTATAGATAATATTTTCACAGATATTTTTCCTATTGCTAAAAAAGTTATCAGCAATTTAGAATCAGACCACTTAGGTCAATTAATGGTATTTGAGGCATTAAGGAAAAATACCATGAGAAAACAAATAACTTGTGTACCAGTAACCTCGGACCGCGTGGAAAGAATGAAGCTAAGTTTAGTTCAGGCGCTACCCTTTTTGTCTTCCGATATTAGTCCTAAAAGTATGTATAATTCATTCTTTCACACTTTTATGGATCATTATAATGCGATATTCACCTCATAATCGGTCGTAGTTAGTGGTGCATCAGTTTTTAGTGAGTGGGCTACTGCGGACTTACATCAAAGAAGACGTGAACTGTATGCCTTATATGAGGAACGGCGGTTTAATCAGAGTGATGAATTTAAAGAACATGTGAAGGAGTATTCGAAGAAGTTTAAAGTAGATTGTCATATAGCGAAGCGAAATTATCTAAGTCAGAAAATAAAAAGTAGTTCCGACATTGTTAAAGCAACCTGGAAAGTTATAAATGTGGAAACTGGTCGCTCGAAACACACAATTAAAGAACTTAAACTAAACATTGATAACAAAATTATAGATTCCAATTTAGAAGTAGCTACAGAATTTGAAAAATTTTTCATCGAGGTACCAGTATCCACAACTAAGGATTTAAATTCATCACCCTCATCTGCTGTTACATTATTAAAACATAACGCTCCAGAGTGTTGTGGAGACCTTCATTTTGAACATGTTTGTACCTCAGATGTAATAAAGGCGTTTAAATAAATTAATGTCAAAAAAATTAATGACCTCTGGGGAGTCTCTGTCCATGCTGTCAAATCCTTAGTAGAAATTGTAGCGCCTGACTTGGTAGTTATATTTAACAACAGTGTTGATTGCGGCGAGTTTCCTGATCTAATGAAACATAGTAAAGTAATTCCTTTATTTAAATCTGGTAGCAGCTCTGACCCCACTAACTTTAGACCGATATCTGTGCTACCAACATTTAGCAAGATTTTTGAAAAATTAGTTCTTTCTCAATTAGTACGACATTTTAACGTTAATAATTTGATGCATAATAAGCAGTTTGGTTTTACACGGGGTCGCTCAACAACCGATGCTGGTGTTGAGCTAATTAAGCATATTTTCGATGCCTGGGAGGAGTCACGAGATGCTTTAGGTGTCTTCTGTGATTTATCTAAGGCCTTCGACTGTGTTTGTCATGAAACATTAATCAGGAAACTTCATTATTACGGAGTTAGAGGATCGGCACTAAATTTACTTAAGTCCTACTTAAATGGTAGAATACAAAGGGTCGATGTGAATGGACAGCGATCACCTGGGTCATTGGTCTCTATGGGTGTACCACAGGGGTCAATATTGGGGCCTTTCCTGTTCCTTATCTACTTAAATGACTTGCCATTCCTTGTTAAGACCCACCATGATATAGTATTGTTTGCAGACGACACCTCACTTATTTTCAAAGTCAAACGACAGCAACAAGCTTACAATGATGTAAACAATGCCATTTCAAAAGTAGTAAATTGGTTCAATGTTAATAATTTATTATTAAATGAGAAAAAGACTAAATGTATTAAGTTTGTCACTAGTAGTAACATAAGGCATGAAGTGTCATTGTGAAGGATGAGGAATTGGAATTAGTTGATAGTACAGTTTTTCTTGGTATAACTTTAGATTCTAAACTTCAGTGGGGTCCCCATATTGCTACTCTTTCGAATAGACTGAGCTCTGCAGCTTTTGCAGTGAGCAAAATCCGTCAGTTAACTGATGTGAAAACAGCTCGATTAGTCTATTTTAGTTACTTCCATAGCATTATGGCATATGGTATTTTACTGTGAGGCGGTGCTTCAGAGATAAATACCATTTTTGTTCTGCAGAAGAGGGCTATTCGAGCAATATACAAAATGAGCCATAGAGACTCACTTAGAGATAAATTTAAGGAAATTGACATAATGACAGTGCACTGTCAATACATTTATGAGAATATTCTGTATGTACAGAAAAATATTGTAAATTTTAGGAAAAATTGTGAAATTCATAATATTAATACTAGAAATAAACATAAGCTCGCAGTGCCCTTCACTCGGCTCCATAAAATTAAAAAATCATTCATGGGTAAAGCCTGACAACAGTTTATTTAACCCTGAGATAGTATCGCTGCAAACAGCTTACGTATGGCAATAATGTGCGTACGTCATGTATAGTCGGGGTAGTGGGCATTGGCTTCATGTTGATACTCGTATAATGTCAAAACATTGCTTACAGAGAATTCGGTTCTTTCAATTTACCTATTCGTTAAAATCTGATTCTAAATATTCAATATTTATATATTCTTCGTTTTCTGACTCTGACGAAGTCTGATTTTCATCAGATGTTGTGTCGCTTTCAGGACCACCAACCTCGATTATAAAACGTTCAGTCTCCAATTCGATTATAGGATTTTTATCGTCGATCTACAAATAAATGAAAATGATATGGTCTTAAATGAAATATTAAAGTTTAAACCAAACAACTAACCAGTTCAATACAACCGCACTATAAAATGTCAATACCGGTCATGTCAACAACCAAATTTAAAACATTGTTTATTGGAATGCTATGTAATCCTTCGTCTTTTTTAAGCTGTAAGTATTTTATTGCATTCACTACAATTTTTTTCGCATCTTTAGTATATTTTTTTAGCTTTTTTGTAATAAAACCATTTATATTTGAATATATTCGTAGATATTTTCCGTTTGTTTACATCGGTGACATTCGATGACATCCAACGTTCGTTGTCAAAGAGTACTTGTTGCCAGTAAAAGAAATTAGTACCATTGAAAATCCGCAAAATGGCGAGGGTCAAATAAACTGTTGTCAGGCTTTAATTGTGTAAGATTTTATAATAAACTTCCAAACCATATTACTGAATTATATATTAATAAATTTAAGAATTATGTAAAGCGTAAACTTATTTCTAAAGCTTATTATACCACACAAGACTACATGAATGATATTACAACGTGGGATTAATTGTTATTCGAAATGATTATTTATTTATTAGGTATGTTTGATTATTGATGAGGAAATGGATATTCCGATGTAATAACGTCTCTAAGTTTGACGACCGGTCTGGTCTAGTGGATAGTGACCCTGTCTGCTAAGCCGATGGTCCTGGGTTCGAATCCCAGTAAGGGCATTTATTTGTGTGATGAACACTAATATTTGTTCCTGAGTCATGGTTGTTTTCTATGTATATAAGTATGTATTTATCTATACAAGTATGTATATCGTACAAGCCTTGCTTAGTTTGGGGCTAGGTTTGATCTGTGTAAGATGTCCCCAATATTTATTTATTATTTATTTATTTATTAATACTATCTACTTATTTTGTTACTTATGCTTTTTTTTTTGACATTTAAATTTTATTCTAGTAATTCTAGACTAGTATTTTTTTATACAATCTTTTTAATGTTTGACGATCCTTTTGTGAAATTCTTAGTGTTAAATTTGATATGTATAATAATCCAATTTTATTATGGAATAATATTAACATAATGAATTGCTCTGATAATTAGATTAAGATTAATTACGATTAATAAGAGCTTGTTGCTAGGCCTACATGAATAAAGTATATATATATTTTTTTTTTTAGTTGATTATACTGTGTACCTTTGTACTGCCAAAGCATAGGTACATACCAATGTACTGTGTACGAGTATATATGATCTGCGCAGGAGCAGTATTTTCGTTAAATTAGAAGCAATGTCACGCTATTGCCGAAATAAAACCGATAAATTTCTAAAATATTTTTGTTTACTTAGATTATTATTAAAAATGACACGTTTTTAAGGAAAAATATTTTCATAATTTAATATACATAATTGGATACCTACTAATTTTGAGCGTAGGTATTGTAGACCATAATAGTCGTATAAGTACATAAAAACCTACAGTAGTTGAGTGTATTTGCAGTGGGTGCATTTTAACGTTAACATTGTTAAAAAAAATATCTTCCAATATCTTCAAAATTTCCTAAATTTAAGGTGCAACTACCAGACTAATCTCGGTTTGAAAATAATTCTGTATTTTTTGTGTCCGTTTCTCTAGCTCAATTTCAGCGTTCAAATATTCACTTAGCAAAGTCACATTAAATATCACGAAAGATAAAAACCATTAAAAGACTGTGCCAACACTCGCTACGGGAAGAGCAAAATCCCTATGATAATATTGACAGATTGGTTTCGTCGCGTCACAGCCGCTTATTGCCGGTGTGATATTCCCTTTGCAGATAAAATTAATCCTTTTCCAAATATCCCCGATCTACTCTGGCGCACGTCCATATTTTGATTGAATCGTTTCGAACCTAAGCTTCACATATAATCGGATATTAACTACCTAACAACAATTGAATTTTGTCACCTCTATGTAGGTATACGAGTATTCATATATAGCAGTAGTCGTTCTAAGTCAATTAACTTACATACTGCCGTATTCGAACTTCACGATATTCACAAGAGACGACACGTACTAGATCCATTCTAGATACGTTATAGTTTAGATATCAACTAGTTCTCTTTTGCAGCGCAATTCGGGCAACCAATGTCACTTTTACGTTAGATAGAGTAAGATATCTATTAGATGTTAATTGGATCTCTAAGTCATATCCTGTGGAAATCGTTCAACAGTATCTCCAGAATCGCGCAAATGTCAAATTTGACAGGTTAGATCTTAAACATATCGTTATCGTATCTTGGTGATGTCTAAAAGATGTCTATTTCAAAATCCGAATCGGGCCCATAGAATATTTAGAATAGGCTTATAAAACACTTAGGAAACAAGGATTAATAGTGCGAAAGATAGGAAATTCGCAACGAGTGACGAATTTTAAAACCCAACCGAAGGGAGTGTTTTAAATCGACATGCATTGCGACTGGCCCTTTAAATTTTCAACGTAGTTACTTACATACGTAATAATGTGTCGTAATGGAGCAAAAGATGTACTGTAAAATATATTTATTATTATATTCATAGTTACCTACTTTCGAAATGCCAAATTCAGTTTTTTTAACATGTTCTTCTTTCACTTTGGCCATAATTCCATTTCTATGGAAATCGACACCGCCACGCGCTACAAATTATTGAAAATTATATAAATATTAAAATAATTTTGCGACCAAATATCCCATATCCGATATAGGTACCTATTTAATACTAACCGATATGGTAAATTTAACCAACATGATTTTAATGGGATGGGACAGAGAGTGATGTGTAAATCGGGAATTTGAGGAATTCGATTTAAGTCTGTATGCCTACCCGCTGGCAGTGCCCTTGTTTTGCCTGCAGTCGAGAATTGTGCAATCTACTTTCAATTGCACGCAACGCAAGCTCCCGCTGGATTGAGTATTGACAGAGCTCGTGGGCCATAATAATCGCATAATTATTCAGGTACGTTTCAGGTCCGAGCGTTGAGCAATTCACAGACAGATTTAACCTAACTCATTTAATCCTGCAGAGTTGCAGGCGTATGATGTTCACGGTTATTGACATTATAACGCTTGCTCTGCGTCACTTTTTAACCTTTCGTCGCCAGACTATAGTATTTTTCAAATACGATGATTACGGTGACTATGTCATCTCCATACTATGATTGTATGTACTCCATACGAAATTGTATTGAGATGCCATTTATCAGCGTACCCTTCCTGTTTGAAAAATACTATGAGATGCGAAACGCTGCTGAGATCCTGACACCACGGCAAAAAAACAAAAGATAATACGCAAAACAGGATGCCAAAGCGATAGATCGATGCTTTGATTATTCTCATCTAATTGTAAGAATGTGTGATTGCTACAGATGTAATTTAAGGTATGTAATGAGGGTCAAAATTATTTTCGTTGTCTTGTTTCTGACCACTCTGTTACGCTTGTATTTCCATCTCAAATCAAATAAATAAATAAATAAAGTCGAGTGCTATCGCATGTCTCTTTAGCAGTATAGATTATATTTTACATGAGAAAAATATGAATCTAAATTTCATCTCATACAAAAAGCTACACTCCGTCACATTTTTTGGGGACAAAAAACAAGATAACGAAAAGATTTTGACCCATGTACATACTTGAAATCACACATTAAGCTGACTGGTCATATTTTTCATAAAATCGATTTCGACTGGCAAATCATATTACTTTTTGGCAACCGGGTTTTATAAAGCAATTCCCTTTGAGCATTTATGTTTTAATTTACCAGTGGAAACTGTTTGGCTTGTGTTTTATTAATATTAATTCATATTGTGTAAGATTGAAAGCTGTTTGTTTCCCAATAAAAAAAAATAACCTAATTAAACCCCGCTGAATCCGAATTTGCCAGTTGTCCTATCGAAATCTTGACCGGAAGTGAGATATTTGATATGAAAGGTCCCTTTTTTTAGTTTTTCGTTAATAACTCTTAAATGGTGGCGCATAGCAAAAAATGTTCTATTACATAAGTAATCTGCATAAAATTTCCTACAAGAAAGATTGAGTACAAATTTTCGCTAGGATCAATATTCAAAGAGATATTAACGCGGGAAATTTAATTATAATCACTTCTAAGGTCCCATTTTTTAGTTTTTCGTAAATTACTCGTAAACGGTGGCCAATATCAAAAAATGTTGTTAAACGTTAATAATTTACACAAAATTTTGTACAAAAAAGATTCAGTACACTTTTCGCATTCAGCGGGGTTTAATTAGGTTAAAAAACCCGGTTGTCAAAAAGTAATATGATTTGCCAGTCACATCAAGAAAGAGAGCGATTTTGAATTTTTTTGTCTAGTCTAATATTTAGACCATTTTATTTAAGGTGTTTTTTTTTTATTTTATATTTTTAATATGGGAATTTTCGTGTTATTTTTACTCTGAATCAACGAACCCTCTCTCTTTCTTTCGATTTTAAAAGGAAAAACGAAACTGTTGATCAACCATAGTTGCTAACGACTTCCCATAACTCATTCGATAAAGGATGACTACGCTAGACCGGGCCGGGGCCCGGTCGGAGCTTCCAGCGCTTTGTTTTCTATGGAAATCACCACGTGGTAACCGATCAGCCGCCATAGAAAATGACATGTCGGACGCCTCGGCCCGGGCCCGGCCCGGTCTAGCGTGAGTCATCCTTAAAGAAAGTATAAAGGCCAATTATGGAAAGCAATTACAACGTACGTCGTACTAATAGTATTGTTCCTACACGAAAGTGTTCATTTAATATATTAGCCTAGTCGAATACGTGGAAATAATGGTATTATGTTACGAGTTTCATCTGGCTGTTCAGGAGCTTAAACAAAGTTGTTCCGTTAATTAAAATAAATGATTAAATTTACACTGTAGACATGAGAGTTTGTGTAGTCCTTTGGCGTTAATTTTACCCACGTGTTAGTTAATATAACAATGTCGGACTTCCGTAAACAATTATAAATGCTGGTACCATCGCTCACACTGTTAACTGACAATTCTTAAACCTTATTACTAAAGGCATAAGGTACAATTGAAGGTTTGCCAAAGTGCTATGGAGCGCAGCTTGCTAGGAGTTTAACAGATTGACCGAGTCCGCAACTCTACGCTGCGCTTATAAACGCGCATTCCTGATGTTGGAGCTAAGACCGCCAAGCTGAAACGGGACTGGGCCGGCCATGTTTGCTACATGCACCCACAGAGGTGGACAAAAATAGCTACGTTGTGGGTACTACAAGATGGGCGAGGATCTGGCAGACCCAGGCGGAGATGACCTCGACGCATATCTCAACGGCTGGCCAGAGATTGCTCAAAACCGAGACGGATGGAGATCGAGGGTTTCCCCTTTGCCCAGCACTGGAACACCATATAGGCTAATAATATAAATATATTATAAAAATATTAATCTAAAATATTAATTTCCAAATAGGAAAATGAGGAGTTAGATGCGTTTTTTAGCGGTCGTCCACTTTCATGTTAAAAATCTCCGTAACTTAGTAGGTATAATATTTATTATAAAACAATAAGATTATATGGATTAAAACGTTAAACGTGGGCGCGCGTTCAGTAATAAGATAATAGCACAATGATTTATATGCCTGCATTAAGAAACTCCTTTAACTTTTCACGACGTAAGTATCTAAATAGATTCCCGAGAGAAAATGCCAAGAGATTGCTTCTTAGAAATAAGGCCACGGCTATTTGAACATTTGTGTGGCTTCTAGTGACCAAGAAAAGATACGGCCTAAAAGAAATGTGTATGTTGGTTGAACTTTTATCTTCACTCTCCAATTACATACTTGTTAGAAAGTGAAGTCCACAATGAAATACGATAAAAGCGTAACCATCTTATACCGCGCGATATTCAGAATTAGGAAGAGTAAATGGACAAGCAGTTTGAAAAATATTCCCTTAATATTCGGGTATCTTTATGTAAAAATATGATTGAGAATTAAGTAACTGAGTCACATAAATGTAATTTTAAATCATCTAAAGTACCGTAAACTCAGGCAGGTAAATGGTCCAGTTTTTAACGTTGATTATTGACGAGCCTTTTTGATTTGTACCCGTTACATTTATTTTGGAGCTTAGATATACTAACGCTTTATCTAAATAAGATTTTACACAACAGAATTTGAAAAATACTCATACATTTTTTACTGGAACTTGAATTTGGACCATAGTAGTAAGTTGTGAACTAAAGCTACCTGATTTTACGGCATAAGATTTATTTAATGACGCGGTATGGTAACATTGGTGCAGTAATAATGCTGCGAGACACATGCTACTACAGGTGCACTGCGTGCTGAAAATTATTTTAGAAAGAAAAATAAAAGTTGCAAATTTTTAGTAGAATATATCAAAGTTAATTCATTAGAGCCTATAGGTACTAGTACTAAAATATAAACTAAAACAAACTATGGCTCTCAGATGAAGAACCTACAGATAGGAAGATGTGTGTGGTCATCATATATATTTATATTTATTTATGTATTTATATAAAGATATTTATGTATATATTGTAACGGTGCGTATAACGGAACGTTACACTATCAAGTTCTTTATTATTACTGGCACCATACACTTCCTACATTCCCTTTTCAAATTCAAATCCCTCTTGGAATTCCTTTCGCTTACTTCTATTTTCAGTTCGATCCAAACTTCGATCGATTAACATATTTTTATTCTAACGTACTGTACTTCCTAAATACGGCCAAAAGGCGCTCATCTAGTAACTGTGATCAAAATATTTATTTAAATAATATATATGTAAGTGCTGTGCAGTGCTATAGTGTTCATTTAGTGGCCGAGCGAACCTCCAGACTATCTACAGCATAAAGGCACATCGCTGGCCCAATATTACAGGGTTCTATGTTACAATTTCAAGATAGTTGAAATTCGACTTAATGTCACTATGACAATGTTCAAATTTCAGTTCGATAAAAGTGAAACATAGAACCCTGTAATATTGGGCCAGCGACATGTTGTAAGTTTTAATAATCACGAAAGTGTACATATGTGTTATTTAGTCAGAGGGTTAACACTTGACCTGTATTGTTACAGGTGCCTTTTTATCTCAATAAATAAATACCCATCGTCGTCCGGCGAAGTTTTATATTTCTTAATATAGTTAATATATCGCTCCGGTTTTCGTACTTTATGTTTGCAGACGATATTTAAGTTATTTAGCAACTTTAAAAAGGTATCAAATAGATAATATATTATTCATAAAATATTCTTGATCCGGATTACAATAATTCGGAGTAAAATAAAATAAATGAAAAAATAAATAACATCATCAATTGTGCGATTATCCTTTCGCCTACTAATATCTGGAATGGGCTACATTCTACTCGAACTTCATGATTTAGAGATAAGTAGAATAGTTAGAACCCAATAGGAGTCCGATTAAGTTTTAATAATTAGATATATGGTTTTCATATTATTTTGACACGTCCTTGAGCCAAAAATGAACTATCATAGGGACCATCATTCGACGCGAGAGGTAGGTATATTTCGTTTTATATCAAAGAGGAAAATTTTGTTCCAATATCAAGCCCGTAGACTTTCCAGGTATTAAATGTCACCTTTTATTGAAACACACTAAACAAACAAGCAAAAAACATCAAAAGTCGCACAGAAAAACAGGATATTTATCTAAAATTATCTAGACATGTCTCGTTAGATATTAAGCTTATGAAATAACCAGCCCTTACAATCATCTAATATAAGATCCTCAACAACATGTTAACTTGAAGATGTGAGTAATTGGATTTTTGTTATTTTTTATGTGTGCGACTTTCAATAAGGAGGACGCGGATTCAAACCCCTGCTCGTAACAATGAGTTCTTCGGAACTTATGTATCTACGATATACATATATGTTACGGGTAATGTTAGAAAATTGATTAAACTTAAGTTTACCCAGGTATAACTAGTATTACCCAAGCCTTTTGGGTAAAGTCCGAAAATTTAAACAACATAAATCTGTATTCGGGGTTTACCCGTACACACCTAGGTCTATCCAACACTGGCTGGGTAATGGTGTAAAAGTTGATTTAATTTTCGGGCTTTACCCAAAAGTATTGGGTAATACTAGGTATACCCAGGTAAATTACCCGTATCATATATATATATATATATGAAACATCGTGAGAAAACCGGACTAATCTAAATAAAGCTTAGTTTCTCCTCTGGGTGTGAAGGTCAGATGGTAGTCGCTTTCGTAATTAAAGACTGTGTAAACTTTCACTCAGTGTTTTAATTAAATAAAGTTCTTAAAATAGCATCAGATAATGGTATCAAATTCAATGAAAGTAAATGCAAGTTTTTTGTTAAATAACTGTTGTATATAGGGCATAAATTTACACCGACAGGTGTGACCCCAGACCCATCTAAGGTGGAGGCAGTTATGAGAATGGAACTCTCCGTGCAGCCTGCACCACAGGCACTGCATCCTCAGTTTCAGTTCTACTGTGTTGGGAAGGCATCCAAGATCACCATCAAACAGCTCACTGAAATTATTTTTTAAGTTTTTTATTAGGTTAGGAATTTTATTATCAATTTCAACACTATGAACATTGACCAGTTCCTCATTAACCATGATGAAACCATATTTTAAGCATGTTTTACAGCCTAACAAAGTAGGGACGTCACCCTCAAGAATTACAAATTCCACCATGTAAGTGTTTTTGTTAGGATGTCTAATCATTAATTTACACTCACCATGAACACTCACACGTTTCTTGTCCAATGTACTATTTTCTTTTTACTCATTTTAATTAGTTCTTTGGGAATTGATAGCGTTTTACATACCTCTGTACCCATAATGTTGCATCCCGCACCTGTGTCCAACTTCATAAGAGTTGGTTGTCCATTAACAAAAAATGTTTGGGTGATTTCATCTCCCGAATAATCCATGTCGATGTCGGCCACTCCGATGAAGAAGTGGTCGCTCATGTCCTCAACCTCTTCTACTTGATCTGACTCCTCTTGTACAATATGCACTTTCTTTTTCATGCACATAGTTGTGAAGTGATTGACTTTGTTACAATTATAGCATGTCTTCCCATAAGCAGGACACTTGTTGATACCGTGAGATTTACCGTAGTTTCTACAATTTTTTTATGTTAATAAAAGAGGGGGGATGTTTATGGAACTACATGCTGCCTTAAGCTGTATTATAGGATCTGTGGCAACACAGACGAGAACTAGACATGGCGTCGATTAAAGACTGTGTAAACTTTCACTCAGTGTTTTAATTAAATAAATAATTACCAAAATGAACAGATATGTACTTGGAAATTGCTCCACCGGACAATAGCCCCCCTCTTAAATACATGAAGATGATGTTTAGTTTACCTGTGACTGTGATAGGCAGATGCAATGCATGGGGCAGGGCGGCGGCGTCAGCGGCGGAGCGTGGCCGGCCAGCCCGGCGCCCAGCGACAACAGCGCAGACCAGGCCACCCATCGCACCAGCCACCTACACAACCAACACAACTTATACTACCTTCTGTCTATTTATAGGGCAATCGCCAATGATAATAACAGGCAAATTAACGTTACCGTGAAATGTTTTTTTACTTTTTAAATGTTTTTATTAGCTTCCCCACTGGGTACTTGTGTAATGCTCTTACATGCTGGTACATGTCGCTAGGCGCGTCCCTAAGACCTATGAATGATTTGGTGGAAATATTCGCTGTCATCGGGTAAGTCTCGGTAGCT
This sequence comes from Cydia splendana, assembly GCF_910591565.1. NCBI lineage: Eukaryota > Metazoa > Arthropoda > Insecta > Lepidoptera > Tortricidae > Cydia > Cydia splendana. Next base: position 21,677,464 of record NC_085962.1, read on the forward strand.
CAGTTGGCAGAATGATGGACTGGTATCCCAGAATCGCGACTTTGAGTCTCGCCCGAGACAGTAAGTTTTTTCACTTTTCCTTTATTTCTAAGCATTATGCTGTTTGTGGGCTTATTTTTTATGGGTGCTTTAGATAATGAGACAGCGCAATGGATTTTCGTAATGTCCAAAGGTTAAGGTTCATTTTATACTGTAGTCTTTGTCTGCTATGGCCGTATGTGTTCTTACCTCAGTGTGCGTGCGAGTGCCATGCGCCGGCGCCGGCGGGGCGCGCCGCCCGCCGCGCGCTCTCACCTTTTCACCATCGCTCCACCACGATCTGCGGACAAAAACACGATTACATATTCAACATTTTTTTGTGTAAAAATACGTAACAGCTTATTATAGTGTTGTCAGTCTGATGATATAAAATTTTACACCGGTATTGGTGGTCGGCCGTATAATTGAGATTGCTATGGGACATGTAAAAAGGGCTCCTTTACGCCTATCACAGACTAAAATAAATGTTAGAATGTTGAGTCGCGAAAGACTGCATTTACTGACCCGACGACCGAATTAGATTAGCAGCAATCTGTATTTTTCTTTAAACACCAAAACAATGGTAAAAAAGCAAATTATACCATGAATTTTCCTGCAATTATTGCCATATGAAATTATATTGGGTAAGGTTTACTTCAGATGAAAATCACCCAAAATTCCATCATACTAAAAGTCTCTTTTCGGAATTATCCGACAGTTTTCGACATTCGGAATTACCCGAATACACCTTAATTAAAATGATTCATGAAATAAATGGCATTGCTTTAATACAACACCAATTGCCATGGTTTATTGCTTACATTTCTTAATCTCCGTTTTCCGGAAAATCCATTACCGTTCGGTAGAATTTATTAAGTTAGTTTGTTATTGTACCCGGTAATGAGTATGTAAGTTTAAAACATATAGTTAAACGTTAAGAATACAGACTTGAATATTGTGAAGTCCCCATTTTTGAATGCTGCAAAATAAAAACCTAAAAGTTAGTTTCGGTCAGTAAATTGTAAGCATACCTACTCAAACTTTAACTGAATGGCACTCCTCTTAAAGTAGTAAGAGAATTTAAGTACTTGGGACACTGGGTAACCGCATCGCTAAAAGATGACGTAGACGTGGAAAGGGAGCGTAGGGCGCTGGCAGTAAGAAGTAATATGTTGATTCGTAGGTTCGCAAGGTGTACTAGCAACGTTAAAATCACCCTTTTTAAGGCGTACTGCCAGTCATTTTACACCTGCAGCCTATGGATCAACTTTACTCAAAAAACTTACAGCGCCCTACGCGTCCAATACGCTTAATATACAACGTTTTTAGGATGCTGTTGGGGCTGCCGCGCTATTGCAGCGCTAGCGGTATGTTCGCGGAGGCGCGCACCGACGGCTTCCACGCCATCATGCGCAAGCGGGTGGCGTCGCTGGTGCGGCGCGTACGCGGCAGCGCCAACAGTCTCCTAGCCACTGTAGCAGAAAGGATAGATGGCGCTTTCTGGGAGTACTGGAGTAGCCTACATGTATATAAATAAATAAATAATAAATATTATAGGACATTTTTTACACAAATCGACTGAAGCCCCACGGTAAGCTCAAGAAGGCTTGTGTTGTGGTTACTCAGACAACGATATATATAATATATAAATACTTAAATACATAGAAAACAACCATGACTCAGGAACAAATATCTGTATCATCATACAAATAAATGCCCTTACCGGGATTCGAACCCGGGACCATCGGCTTCGTAGGCAGGGTCACTACCCACTAGGCCAGACCGGTCGTCGAATATAGAAGTTAAATAAAGCACATCCCAAGTAGCACAGATTAGTTGTATAGCAGCCGCATAATGAAGTACGAATACGCTTGAAGCTGGAATATAAAAGCTGCATAAGAGCTGTATAAGCGTCTTTTCAGCTTTTATAACTCTTAAATGGGCACAAATTAGGCAGCCTTAAGTTCACATAGCTACTTAAGAGCGTTGTAGCAGCAATTTAACGGAATTATAAGGGGTAACAGGAGTTATAAGAGGTGTATATTGGCTGGGTAAGAGACCACCACCACCCTTTATTCAGCTAATATGTCACATGTGCGCCCTAATACCGGGAAATATTGACATTGGGCTGAATAAAAGATAATTAATAACATACTTTTACACCTCTGCCTTAAAAATCAGCTATTATATTTAGTATAGTGACGACGAACGCAGAGGTGAACATATTTATATTGAAGCAAAAACATTAAGCGCAACGACACCATAAGTCATTTTGTTAAAGTGTTTAGTTAAATGTTTGTAGATGATCTTTTATATATTAATGCGAGAAAGATGTTTGGGAATGCAAGTTTATTGACATTATATATATACATTATCTAAGAAAATTTCAGTGCGCCACGAAAATAATCAGTATTTATTTATTTTAATGATATAAATAAGCTATGTGTAAAAACTATTTCAGTGGTTTGGACAGAATTATGAGATAAAAAGTTAATAATACGTTATAGAAAGTACTAAACTAATGATTTAGGTTAAGAACTCAGGCACAAAACCATATTGTTACCCTTAAAAGTTGGAAAAGCAATTTCAATCTTGTAGGTTATATACAATAAAATGGCGGTCAATGTTAAAAAGCAACGTGAACCGTTAAAATTCTTATATGCAGCATACGACTGTTATATATCTGATAAAGATACTTAAGTGAACCACTATAAAGTCCAAGTCGCTATTTCGATACACTAGTGAACCTCTAAACAGTTATAAGGCATCTTATGAACGTTTTAACAGCCGCTATGCAGACAGTCCCAATGGTAGTATAATAGGCTGCTTAGCGGTAAACATGTTCAGCGCTAAGCCGTATTATGCGCCACATGTGTTCGATTATACGTCTATTGGTTTCATAATAGCTCACTCGTTCTCCCTTATAATAAGTCAGCGAAATAAAAGCTGCTTTAGTAGTAAACATGTTCAGCGATAAGCTGTATTATGCGCCCCATGTGTTCCATTTATACGTCTACTGGCTTCATATTAGTTCACTCGTGCTCCCTTAAAAGTCAACGTAATAATAGCTGCTTAGCGGTAAACATGTTCAGCGATAAGCTGTATTATGCGCCACGTGTGTTCCATTATACGTCTATTGGCTTCATAATAGTTCATTCGTGCTTCCTTAAAAAGTCAGCGTAATAAAGGCTGCTTAGCGGTAAACACGTTCAGCGATAAGCTGTATTATGCGTCACATGTGTTCCATTATACGTCTATTGGCTTCATATTAGTTCACTCGTGCTCCCTTAAAAGTCAGTGTAATAAAAGCTGCTTAGTGGTAAACATGTTAAGCGACAAGCTGTATTATGTGCCACATGTGTTCCATTATACGTCTATTAGCTTCATAATAGTTCACTTGTGCTCCCTTAATAAGTCAACGTAATAAAAGTCCACAATTACCTCCTTATACAGCACATGGCGTAATTTTATCCACTAAACAGACCTTATAACGGTTAAAGCATTTGATAACCCTTAAAGCTGTATAGGGTCGTAGCAAATATACCTTTATATCACTCTTTGCGTATTAATGGTAGTTTTCAGAGCCGTAATGCAGCTTTTAATCGGCCCTAAGCTATATAAATATCACTGAGATCTATTATACAGCTGTAGGACCACGAGTGTGCTCTTATAAGTGTCTTAATACGCACAGAGCGTTAGATAGAACTAAAAGTGAGTAGTTATAGAGCTATCTGTGCTACTTGGGATACTCGTAACATAGATAGTCACTAACATAGGTTAAGAGTAATAATAATAAGCTACTACCTTGGACCCTGCCCCGCTGCCGGCGGCACCCTAGGTTAGGTTTTTTATAATGTGTTTATATATTTTTGTTATGTTTTGTAAGTGTTTTTATATTTTACTTTTATACTCACATTGTAAAATCCTAACCTAAGACCCTAATTGAATAAAGGAGATAATAAGCTACTAATATATTATGGAAATTTAATTTCTGAAATAAATAATTATTTATTTATTATTTAAATAACAATAGGTATTAACCAAGTTTCTTAACTTTTAATTCAACTTTGCGTTTGCAAAATACACGAGGTTTTTCACTTCTCGTTGTCTCCGAGGAAAAGCGTTTTTGTAATATTGTGTGTGTAATTTAATGGTGGTTTAGTTTAAAAGCATGTGTTGTGGAGTAATGGCGCCCGGGGGCCGGCTCGCGGGAATCTCACGCGGCTCCATAAACATACTCTTGCAATTTTAAATTTTTGGCACGCGACTCCGGAATTATTCAAAACGCCGTTTTGTATCGCCGCGCCTTAGCAACATTGTTCACGTGTACGGTATATGTTTACCTTTATTGTAGACACACCTATTAATTCGCGTCTGACGCCACGAGGCATAATCTTCACGTCTGTTTATCTTGTTTTGAATCCAGACGGATAGATTAAATTACAAGTATTACATCACGAATTTTCTTCCATGTTGTTAGGTTACGTTATTTTGAATATTTATCAATTTTACCAATTATTTATTTTCAATAGTCTTATTTAGTTAATGATTTATGGTTTACACTAGTAACATTTATGGTTTATTTCTGGCAACATCGCTATAACGTGATTGGATGATGTCTTGGCGGGCGAATAATATCGTTCAACGATTGGTTGACGTCATCGATATCACGCGATGTCGTCCACCAATCGCGAGGCTCTATTTTCCCGCCATATTGGCAACGGTTCTTGGTCGGGAGTTGATCAAACCGTGCATTCTGTTTGGAGCGTTCGTGGAAATAGGTAGCTTATTCGGAGTGACGTGCTCACGGCTGTGGGTAGCCTAGGTTGCCTAGGCTTGCTAGCTAGCTAAGTTAATTAATTGATGTGTAAACGAATGTTGAGTTTAAGTGTCTAGAGTAATAAAGTAAATGGATGTTGAGTTTAAGCGTCTAGAGTATTAAACAAGTGAATGTAATCAAGTAGTTTGAATAAACATTCCTAATCTAACCGTTTGGAGTTTTCCTTTGTTCCGGTGCCTAGTAGTTGGTCGTTCATATTTCAGAAGTGGGATGAACAGTTAAAACGTAAGTACACGCCCCAATAGTAAGCTATTTTTGTGCGAAGTGATTTCAAGTGAACGTTATTTATTTAAAAGTTAACGATAAAGTTTAAGTATTACCTAGTGATGTTAGTTTAAAATCTCAACCGTGGTTATTGCTATAATATACCGTTAACAGTTTAAATTTAACAAACGATTTCTTTGTTAATGCTATTTAGTGTTCATATCATTTTACGATAGAAAGTGGGTAGTATTTTCGTTCGATTACTTATTTTATCGATTGAAATTAAGCCTAGTGATACTATACCTTATTTATATAGCTGAAGTTACAGTAGTTAATACATCAATCGGGTTCGAATCCCGGACAACAATGGAACAGATTAAATTGTAATCCAGTGAACGTTAACACCTTTCTATATTTAATAGCATTGTTGGAGCAAAGAACTTGTGTAACGTAATGATATTTCAAGTAAGTCGTGTTGTGATTTATTTATATGAACCGTTATTGCTTTGATCATTCGTTTCCTTGATTAATGGGATCTTTTACCTTAAACTTAGTAGTTTGCTTCCTTATGTCTAGCTATAAGATTCTAAAATCCTCTGACGTGAGATTTCAGACTATGTCAGAGCCGCCACCGACGAAGGCTCGTGACTCCGAGACGAAGAGATGCACACTCGAACGCGAGCCGGAGCCGTAGTCGCCTGCAAAGCCGAAGCAATAGTCGACACCGGCCGGATCGGGACGTGGATCTGGGACGCGAGCGACTACGGATGCTGGAGGAAGAAGTACGGCGTGAGCGCAACCGCGTACGTGCTGCCGAAGACCTACGTGAATCATCGCGGCGCGCCAGCTCATCTCAAGCGGCCAGCCGTCATCGAAGCATCCCCGTGTCAGCGAGGGGCCAGGATGAGGAGCGTCGAGCTGAGCGCGGATCACGACAGCCTGACACCGAAGAACGGATTAACAGGTCACGTAGCCCTTCCTTTTCAAATAATTATTTATTCGATATATTTAAAAATCTGCGAGACGGTCTAGCATCGTTGCCCGTGAACCAAGGCGCACCCCAACCATTACAGAAAATCGATCATAAGAATATATTGCCAAATTTTGATCCTTCATCAAAAAATCAGAGGATGGATATATGGTTGAAGAAGGTGAACGAGTGCGCCTCGGTGTACAGGTGGGATGAAAGAACAACTACGTATTTTGCTATGCAGAAACTTCAAGGTTTGGCCAAAACATGGTATGAGAGTCTGAATAGTATTTTGTTTACATGGGCCGAGTGGCAAGATAAGTTGTTGAGTGTTTTCCCATGTGAGCAAAACTATGGCCAGACCTTGGAGGATATGATTATGAGGAAGAGTAGGTACAATGAGTCCATAGAGGTGTACTATTATGAGAAGTTGAGTCTGGTGAATCGATGCGAGATAGTAGATGCCCGCGCAGCTGAGTGCATAATACATGGTATTACGGACAAGACACTTAAATCCGGGGCTTTGGCACTACGTTGTACCCATCCCGATCAGCTCTTACAATATTTGATCAGTAATAGGGATTATAATCAAACCAACCAATCTGATCGATCGAATGTTAGGAATAGGAATTTCGATACGTCATAAGTCATAAGTTATTTATTTGCGAAAGATAGGGTATACATAGGATGTTACATCAGTCAGTCAAAACACGGCAAATCCTAAATCTGGTAGATAGCAATAGATCAACCAACGGTACAGGGTGTTACAACTGCAAAGAAAGGGGTCATAGTTTCCTGCACTGCCCTAAGCCGCTGCTTAAATGTGCGCGATGTAATAAAATCGGCCACACTGTGGAGAAATGTTTCTCTAAGTCAGATGACAAAGTGCAAGCAAATACTAACGGTACAGTGCAGAAAACTATGCGAATTAAGGACAGCGTAGACATGGTGGACTCTCCAGGCTCTAAATATTATAAAGATATCAAAGTCGACAGTGCTGAGTTGAGGGCGTTCATAGATTTCGGAAGTGACGCTACGCTCATAAGGGAAACAACTGCTAGTAGATTAGGTCTGTCACATAATATTCCTCAGATCTTGAAGGGATTTGGTAATGGTTTAGTCCAATCGCTAGAGAATCTAAGTCTCGATATGAACGTCGATGGGGTAGAAGCTAAGGTACCTTTCAAGGTTGTGAGTGATCATTGGCTAGAGGTCCCTGTTCTTGTGGGACAGTCGTTCACAGAACAGGCGCATGTATTGGTATGTAAGAGTTGTAATAAATTGCAATTCTTTGATGTAGGGAAGGAACTGCCTACTTCAGAGCTTGTTGATAATAGCGATGCCTTGTTGATGTTTTACCCAGCTAGGACAATTGAAATTTATGGAACTGCTTCTGTCATGATACAAGCTAAGCCGGCTTTCAACGGCGAGGTTCTTTTGAAAAATTGTGTAGCAGGAAAGCCGAACGAGCAGTATTTCATTAGCGGCGGGTTTCATCGAGCGGTAAATGGACACATTAATGTACTTGTCGTGCCATGTTCAGAATCTTGTCGCATCCCGGCTAAGCTTATCTTCTGTCGTGCAGAAATTGTCAACGTTGTGAAGCGTTGTGACTTATATTCGGCAGGCGCTAGATGAAGGTCAGGTGAACGTGGGCAGAGGAGTACCAGCTGACGTAAGACGGAACCTGATGGAGCTGTTGGCGAAATATCAGCATTGTTTTGCTACTCCCTTGAGAGACCTAGGCTGTACAGGCATCACTGAAATGAGTATAGAACTTAATAGTCAGCGTCCACTCGTTTATCGTCCATACAGGTTGTCACACCACGAACGGGAGAAAGTGCGGTCGATGATTGGAGATATGTTAGACGCCTGTGTGATTCGAGAATCGACTTCAGATTACGCGAGTCCTATTCTACTTGTGCGTAAAAAGGATGGTTCCTCAAGGTTGTGCGTTGACTACCGTATGCTTAATTCAGTAACCATTAAAGAGCGGTACCCAATGCCCATTATTGAGTCAATCTTGTTTCATAATTCTTGATCTCGCTTCTGGCTATTACCAGGTGCCGATCTCTGAGCAGAGCAAACATCTGACGTCATTCGTTACGCCGGACGGCCAATACGAATTCAATCGTATGCCGTTCGGCCTAGCGAATGCTCCGGCAGTTTTTCAACGAATGATAAACACGATACTTGGTCCGGCGCGATTTAGTAAGGCGACCGCGTACATTGATGATGTACTCATTTTTGGAAAGGACTTTGCTCAGTGTCTAGAACGCCTTGAAGAGGTGCTGCAAATGTTTGAACAGGCGAATCTGACATTGAATCTGTCGACATACGAGTTTTTGTGTGAGGTTGATTATCTTGGCTACGAAATTAGCGCTAGTGGTATCCGGCCCGGTGAAAAGAAGATTTTGACCGTAGTCAATTTCCCTCGTCCCCAGAATGTTCATAATGTGAGACTGTTCCTAGGCCTAGCCAGTTACTTTCACAAATTTATAGTGAATTTTGCTCAAATTTCGTCGCCTCTTAGCAAGCTATTGAAAAAGGACGCCGTCTGGCAGTGGGGTGACGAACAGGAACGAGCATTTGAGTCTAAAGTCGATTTTGGTTAATAGGCTGGTTCTTGCTATTTACGATCCTTCTGCAACGAACGCAAGGTAATGAGAACTTTCACCCAGTGGCATTTTAGTCGGCAAACTTCTCCCGAGGAGAAAAACTTCCACTCTTACGAGTTGGAAACACTAGCAGTAGTGTGTTCCCTTCGTACGTTTATAGTCTATTTACTTGGGAAGGAATTTAATATTATAACCGACTGCAGTGCATTGCGATCCACATTTTCAAAGCGTGATCTGATACCAAGAATAGCACGCTGGTAGCTAACCCTTCAGGAATTTGATTGTACTGTCGAGTATAGGGCTGGAGTAAAAATGAGTCGCGTTGACGCGTTATCTCGAAATCCGGTTGAGCCGTCAGAATGTCTCGAGGATCAGTTTCCGGTGGTAATGGGTATTCGTAGCGAAGATTGGCTTCACACGCTGCAGTTAGGCGATTCTGAGTGGAGCAGAATAATTGACATTCTGAAAAGTGATCTAGACGAAAAGGGATTAGAATATATCAAACAGAATTTTGTCCTTAAAGATAATCGCTTGTTTCGCTATTTGGATGGGGATAAGGACAAGATCAGATGGGCGGTACCGAAGGGCGCAAGGTGGCAGGTGTGTAAACTCAATCACGACGAAATTGGACATTTTGGGATTGAGAAGACCTTAGAACTAATCAAAAGTAACTATTGGTTCCCCAAAATGTCCAGGTTCATCAATAAATACGTGGGTGCCTGTATTGAATATGCGTATACAAAGAACAATTTAGGCGCCCCCGAAGGGTTACTGCACCCTATTGCAAAGGTAGAGATCCCCTTTCACACCCTTCATGTGGATCACCTTGGACCCTTTGTAAAGTCGTTAAGGGGTTTTACTCATTTGTTGGTGGTTGTTGATAGTTTTACCAAGTTTTGTTTTCTCAGACCTGTCATAAACACAAATGCCCAAAATGCGATTAAGGTTCTAGAAGACATTTTTAGCATATTTAGAAACCCTGACCGGCTCGTTAGTGACAGAGGTAGTTGTTTTACCTCGCACACGTTCAAACGGTTTTGCTTAGATAAAGGAATAAAACATGTTTTAAATGCGGTCGCTAGCCCCAGGTCTAATGACCAAGTTGAGCGGTATAACCGCACAGTTTTAGACTATCTCAAGGCACTAAAAGTTAAACGTGGCGAGAAAAGTTGGGATTTGGGACGCATTCAATGGGGTCTGAATAACACCCTTCAGAAAACTATAGGTAGAAAGCCGTCGGAAGTGATATTCGGAACTCTTATGAATAGCGAAATTAACCCCATGCTCAATGACGTCGTTTTCGATAGCCGTGAAAATGATGATTTGTGTGAAATACGTAACAGTGTTAAGGCTAGGATAGATCAGGAGCAGGCTAAACAAAGAGAATTATGATTTGGGAAGGACACCTTCACGTATATATAAAGAGGGAGATATCGTTAAAATAACAAAAACTTGTTTCAATAATAACGGACAGAGCAAAAAATTAATGCCTTCTTTTATAGGGCCATACCGTGTGAGTAAGGTCTTAGGCAATGACCGCTATGTTGTAGCTCCAATACCTGGATTAGTCGATACAGAAAATAGGCGGTCAACGACCGTAGCTGCTGACCGCATGAAGCCGTGGATACACGTGACCGCTCTAGAAGTTAATGAAAAAGAGCCTAATGATGATCTTGAGAGCGATGATGGAAACGATTCGAGTTAGAACATAGATATTATTATGGATATCATATTTGTTAGGATATTTTATCCAGATTGATTTGCTACAGAATGTTTTTTCGTTGTTTCAGATCAAGTACGCGAGAATCGATCGGTTCGCGGCTTGGTGCAATAAGTGTCGAATAAAGTCCTTCGACTGCCATTACGAGCATTAATCGATCGGCTCGGACGGGCGTCGATAGGCATCCTGAAAGGCATCGATCGTTCAGGAGGTTAGGGAACCCTGATGATTCGATCGTTCAGGGGATATAGGTATTCTGATTAATCGATCGTTCAGAATACTCGTTTCACGACATAATCGATCGGTCGTGACTTCATTTTGATGTTCCCATGGCCCAATCAATCGATCGTTTGGGTTCACTAGATTCGATATTCAATCGATTGTTCATAGAATTTGTTATTTAAATTAAAATCTTATACTTATTCCGATAATCCGTAAACGCACTGCCTCCCTCATGCGCCGAGTACGTGACAGTTCCAACAGTCTGCTTCAGCTCGTTCCTGGAGATACTGCTGGTACACTCTGGAGGCACTGGAATGACCTGCATATGGGATCCAGAGGCATAGTGTATAATTTAATGTAAATATGTATGTAGATTTTAATTTAATTTTAATGTAATTTTTGTTTATTGTAATTTTTGTTGACATGTTTTTAAGTTTATTTTTAATTTTAATTTTTATATGATAATATTTCAATCTTAATAATTTTAATTTTAATATTTTGTATGGGTATATTTTTTTTGCCTGAAATAAATTTGATTGATTGATTGATTACTTGGATTATGTATGTAGCTTATAGTTTATTTTGGTACATGATAGCTTCGTAAATTTTGCAGTTTATGATTAAATTCAATTTGGGTTACCTATAATGTTAACTAGACTAGTGGTAAAATTTACTAATAAAATAACTATTATTATTTTACATGTTGTATGTTAAATATTACTTGATAGATCAATGTCTGCATTTGCATTGTAATGTAAAAGTTATAAATGAATAATTAAAATGTTAAGCATAATTAAGGCCAATTTGTTGAATAAGTTTGTTTTAAATAGTCAAGATAGCAGATTGTTAGGTTGCTTAGGTTACCACCTGGTGTCGTGTGCGGGACGCACACGATGTCAGGACAGCCGATTGTTAGGTTACGTTATTTTGAATATTTATCAATTTTACCAATTATTTATTTTCAATAGTCTTATTTAGTTAATGATTTATGGTTTACACTAGTAACATTTATGGTTTATTTCTGGCAACATCGCTATAACGTGATTGGATGATGTCTTGGCGGGCGAATAATATCGTTCAACGATTGGTTGACGTCATCGATATCACGCGATGTCGTCCACCAATCGCGAGGCTCTATTTTCCCGCCATATTGGCAACGGTTCTTGGTCGGGAGTTGATCAAACCGTGCATTCTGTTTGGAGCGTTCGTGGAAATAGGTAGCTTATTCGGAGTGACGTGCTCACGGCTGTGGGTAGCCTAGGTTGCCTAGGCTTGCTAGCTAGCTAAGTTAATTAATTGATGTGTAAACGAATGTTGAGTTTAAGTGTCTAGAGTAATAAAGTAAATGGATGTTGAGTTTAAGCGTCTAGAGTATTAAACAAGTGAATGTAATCAAGTAGTTTGAATAAACATTCCTAATCTAACCGTTTGGAGTTTTCCTTTGTTCCGGTGCCTAGTAGTTGGTCGTTCATAATGTTTTTATTTCAAACCAGCTAGGACGCGGCTCAATACGTGGGAGTATCGAAGTGAATTCACCTTTTCCGTGCTACCTATTTTATTTTCAATGTTGATTTGTGTAAAGTCAATTTACATGGAAATTCAATGCAGCCACTTTGATCATATACCTATACCTAACTACATAGTATTATTCACGACCCGTATGACTCTTGTAGATTAAATTGACACCACAACGTGGAATGTGTATATTTAGGTACGTAGACGTATGTACATAAGGTAGGTATGTATAAGGCAGGCAGGCTGGCTCCCGCGAGGCCGAGGGAGTCTCCCTATCAAGTGTTCATTTTCAATTTCCGTTTAAGTATAATTGAATCAGACAATAGGATGCTCGTCTCCGTGGGCAAATAAAACATTTTTGTGTTTGTTTAACATTTTATACTTAGTTTTCAGACTCGGCGTGAATGATTGCATCTTTCCGATTGACGGGTCAATAGATTAATAAAACCATTAACTTTATTTCACTCCATTTCCAGCATTTGAATGAAACGTTCAAGGCAAGTTTGTCGAAGCACGTATTGCAACGGAAACTGATGAAGATTGAGTCAAAGTATAATATAGAAAACATGGCAGGCATCTCTTGTTGACTCACGGATGAAACCAGATATTTTTTATATTTGATAGGTTAATAAATATGAACCGAAATAGATGTCATATATTATATTAAAGAAAAAGTGACGAAGCCCTCCAGTGGTGAAGGCCGGATTCGAAATCGGAATTGATAAAAATAATTTGATTTGTTCCCAACTATAATGTAGTTGTTATTATTGCATAGGATAGCATCGGAAGAGTATTTCTAATTTGTTATTGAATGGATACTTGCGGGCTCAGCACGGTTCCATTTTTATCGACTATCACTATGCGCGTCCCTTTCGCACTTACATACTTGTTAGAACGTGACAGGCATGGTGACAAGGGATAAAAACGCGACCGTGCTAAGCCGCTTGGAACCCTTGGAACACTTAATCATTTTGTATACCTATATACAGTGTGTTTGACAAGAGCGTAACCAGTGTACATGTATATTTTAAGGATGTGGCATGTAGCATGCATGTAGCATAGAAAAAAAAGTACTGGCAGAATAGAATGTTCTTTTGCCTACAGTGCTTCGTAAAAAAAAAAAAAAAAACTTTTGACAGTAGTTTCCCACCTAGACTTCAATAAGAATGTCGCTTACGATTCACGTTATGAGGCAGTGTTCTTCTGTACGTAACCGAAAGGGCCCAAAATGTCACGAAACAGCTTGGTTTCGTTGCATTTGCATATAAATAAATCGAAGGCGTTTGTAATTAAGTGGGTGAAGCATTATATGGAGTATAATAAAAAAAGAATAAAAACAAAGAATTGCATCCAAAGGGTAATTAACAAAAAATCATCACAGTGGCTAACAGTACTACCGACCAAAGCTGATGATACCGACCTAACAGCAACGCAGTTTCGTGACGGCCTTGCGATCAGATACGGGCATGAACCTTCTAGCCTGCCACCAACCTGCGATGGCTGTGGCGAAAATAACTTCAACCTAAACCATGCACTTAATTGCAAGAAGGGAGGGCTCATAAAAAGAGGCCAGCCACGACCAACACAGAGACGATATCAAAAGTTAGGCTGAACCAGCATGGGGTTCGGCTACTACTGAGCCAATAATGCGAGCCGCAACCTTAGATCAACCAGGGCTAATAAGCGACTTACTACTGGAAAGTGTATGGGAGCCAGCGAGGAAGGCGTTCTTTGACGTTCGCATTGTAAATGCCGACGCCGCCTCGTATGATCTACTCACATGGCCCACGATTGCCCAAATACACGCTCGCGAAAAACATCGCAAATACGACCTGGCTGCAGAAGATCTCAGAGCCTCATTCACTCCTCTTGTGGTCTCCTGTGATGGCGCTGTCGGAACGGAATATGAATCCTTCATAAAAAGAACATCCCTTAAGCTCCATGAAAAATGGTCCAAACCATACTCACAAATAATCAACTGGATCAAAGTCAAAATACAAATATCAATCATCAGAGCTGTCTCTCTAAGAATTAGAGGAACGAGAAGAAGGATAGAAAGATTTGGATCTGAAGACGGCTATACCCATCCTTGATGATTAGATTTCTCTTCTTTCTACCGCACAACTGTATTGAAATAAGCTTAAAATTGTATTATTTAACGTAATAAATGTGTTATCATCATTCACTATACCAGTGATTGTGTTGTTGAAATTTTCTTTTTTTTTTATATGGAGTATAAAAATGTTTGGGCGTTTCTCAGAGATGACCTTCGGTGCCTGACTTCGGTGCCAATTTTTTTTTTTAACTTATTTGATATGCGAATTTATTTCCTAAAATCTAGCTTTAATATAAAAAATATTGGTAGTGGAGGCCTCCATTAGAACCTTATAGTTTTTAAGATATTTGAGATTTAAAAAAACACCGAAATCATGTGCAGGCACTGAAATCAATTGGCGTCACCGAATTCAATAATGCATACACAAAAATCACATTTCAATTTTATATCTCAATCATATTACATTTTAATCATATTCTTCATTCTTATTTGATTATAAGCGATGTAACAAGGCTAATGATCTCAAAAGCTTACATAAATTTAATAGATAAAGACCCAAGACTTTAAAATAACCTAATTACGGCTTATATAAAAACAACATCTCTAAAAGATATCCCACACTATTTGACTGTCGTCATATAATAGGGTGATGGGTGATGTATGGTCCTGGAACGAGTTTCAGACATGTCGACCACAAATTCGCACATTAGTGCCATAAAGGAGAAGATGTTTGTTTCACAGAATCCGACCGCACACGCATCAAAAATAAACTTATGTTACCTACACCCGATAAACAAGAAACTTTTGAGTGGTGTTCAATGCTCAAAAAATATTTAATGCACTTATAAAGCAATGTGATGCAATACGGAAAACAAGTATTTTTGAATAACAGAGTTTTAAAGCGTGAACTCCATGAATTTAAAACTATTTGAAGTGGTCGACTAATGCTTGAAGATCTAATTACCTATTAATTATTTGAGGGTGCTGGAGATCTCCAGCACCCTCAAACACTTGAGCTGATTTGTAACTCCTATATTTAGACATAAAGACATAAGACATTGAGGATTGTTAAAACATTTGCTATGTTCAATTTGTGTCTATCGCTAACCTTTAGAAATATCGATCAGTAAGGTACGCTCAGTAGTAGTAGTAGTGCCTTTGAAGCGATCTCGACATTAGAAGGCCACTTTATTTTTAATCCCTTGTTCTGAACATCCTGTCCCTTGGGTGCACCTTGCATAGTACACAAGTTATTTTAAAATAAGTGGGATCTAATTGACTGCATTCATTTAACATGGCTGACACGTTTAATAAGGTATCGAGGTGTAGGGCCTCAGGTGATACAGAGGACAATTAACATAATTTACTTCATTGGTTTGAATAGAATATCAAGACAGAGAAAGAAACATTGGGTCTACAAGTTTCAACACACGTCTGGGTTAAAAAAACTACTCATAGTAAACTAGTGATTTTTGTACCTATTATGACTTAATTTACTTACAAACATAATTTTACGTTTATACAACGTAATTGCAATTTTTACGTGTGATAAATTAGTACAACAAACTAGTTTACAGAGCAGGATTTGAATTCAGTGATCACTTTTTTGATATCGGTGGTCAAAAAATCCACCGAATCCAAGGAAATCAACACCAGCGATGTCAAAATTAATCGCTTTTTAGCAATTACAGAAATAGCATGAGTGATACAGAGGAGATGTAATAATGTTGGATTTACGTACTTTCGAGGATTTCTTTATCACTTGCATAACGATAAATGCACTAAAACTTTCGGAGTAAATTGCACCACCGATCTCAAAAAAACATAGAACCAAACCCACCGAAGGACGGAGAAACCTTTAAAAAATCACTTTATTATACTGTGACTGTACCTCTACTCTATTCAACGGTTAAGGCACAACTAAAGCATACTATGTTTGAGACACTGAGTTCCTGGTTTACAACTTTGAAGGTGTACCGACATGTTTTGCAAATTACACCGAAATCAGGCACTAGCCCGGGACACATCGTAAATTTGGTTTTATTCAATGAGCTGAGCAAACACATTATTGTGATATAAAGAATATGATAAGTTAACTAATACCTTATGCGTGAATACCCATAATAACTCCGATCTAATGCCCCATCTTGAGTAATAATTTTTTGTTTCATGAAATCTGGGTGCGGGACACTCCCACCGAACATCATTTTTGGCATTTGAATTTTTTTTTCTTGTATTATATAAATAATAAATAAATAATTTTATAGTGTCCCAGACAGAATAAAGGCTGAAGATCATACCTAAATTAATTCAGATTTATTGAACAGTAAATTCAATCATTTATTGCCCCGGACACGTAAAAATGGCCCTCCTGAGAAATGCCCGTTTACGACTTACCAGAACACGGGAAAAAATAAAAAAAAGACCGCCTCCACATAGGATTTAGAACGGGTCTTGCAGATGTTTTAAAAAAATCCACTTCTACCATTGGTTTCTGGGCCTTCTGGGCAAGTAAAACTAAAGAAAAAAGGTTTGAAGATATCTCTAGATACAATCAGGAGGCGCACGGTGGGCTGAAAATCGGCCTCCATAGAAATAGAAACCGAAGTCTTAAATTTGAACTTTTTTTTATTGGAATGGCTTTTGTTAGGTTTTATTATGTCCCAAAATTAATCTTAGCTAATTTGGTTGGAAAAATAATTAATTATAATTTTATTTCAAAATATTTGTATGGCGCGTATCAGAAAAATCAAGTTTTCTCCGAAAATAAAAAGTTAACCGTAATATCCTGACAGATGATTTTAAAACCAATTATTCTTGATTTTTCCACATAATTAGAATTTTCCTACGGGGTGCACTTTTTTAAAAAAAAAACGATATATCTTTTTTCTTTAATTTTTTTATTTTAATACGGTTATACTCGTTATTTTGACTACAAAAAATGAATTTGAGTTAGATCGAACCAATAACTTACGCGTAGTGAATTTTTGTTCTAAGCAAATGTATGGAGCGTACGAGTAAAACGGTTTTTTTTTTTCAAAAATTATAGGTATACCGTAATATCCTTGCAGTTGATTTAAGTACCAATTATTAAGGATATTTTGACATAACGCGAACTTTTCTACCGTATTCACTTATTTAATAAAAAATAAAAAAACTTATTTTTTCATGCTGAAATGGCTTTTTCTCATTGTTTTAATCAAATAAATAATAAACATACAAGAGTTACAAGTAGAAAATTGAAAATAAAACCATTACATCCTTTACATTATTACCCTTGTATCCTCTTTATTACATTATCTTTGTACTTAATGAAACAGTATTTAACAAATGACACATTGACAACTGATGAGTCTAAAATTAATGATCATTAATGAGGTACGCGCCATACAAAGATTTAGAAAAAATATATAATTAATTATTTTTCCAACCAAATTAGCTAAGATTAATTTTGGGACATAATAAAACCCAACAAAAGCTATTCCAATAAAAAAAAGTTCAAATTTAAGATTTCGGTTTCTATTTCTATGGAGGCCGATTTTCAGCCCACCGTGAGGCGTTTGAATGAAAATTATTTAAAATATCGCAATACAAGTTTTACCGGTCACGCTGTTATCGTAAGTACATAGTATATATACATATGACAATAAATGTATTCTTGAAGCAAGCTACGCAAGTACGCGCGGCAATCGTGATGCCTGCCTACGCCTTCGCCATCTTATAACATTCGAAGTAAATTGTATAGTAATTGACTGGTACATACTTGTACACTTTTCTCTACGATCTACGGCAAACTCACATGGCAAAGCCTTACATTTAAGAATTTAAAAATAAAGTGAACTGTTTAAGCATAACATCAATAGTCGCTCTATATTTCAATTTAAATAAAGTCATCCGCTTAAACATAATTAATGGTACCTAAGTGCTGTCACATTCGACTGGTTCGACGCTTGTTTTAACTTATCAGTATAGCCATAGTTCCCAAAATATTTTACGCGATATATGCACTCGGACCTATATGAAAGAGAATATAACATCGTTGTTGGTGCAGATATCGGTTGAATGCCGATTGTCGAGAGGCACGATGACACGCCGCCATTGCTATGATTGATCGCTACGCCGGGAACCAATTAAACTTGTCCACTACACTACACAACAGGAATCCAGGAAAATAAATTGAACTGAAATGTTTGGACAAATATCTGTTTCCAGAGATTGTTGTCTGAGAGCGAGTTAAGTAACTATTATAAGCCCACCGCTAAAGAAAAAAAAAAGAAAGGTAAAGCAGTTTAAGCTGAGTTTTGAGACTAAAACTAGTAAGTATTTCTTTTTACTTGCTTTTAAAAATCATTTCACACATGGCATTAGTCATCATAAAGTTTTGCTTGTTCGTTCCCAAATTCACATATATACTCAGATGCAGCCCCATATGGAAACATCCCCATCTCCAGGCAGCCCGCTTCCAGTTTCCCTTAAATCACAAAAACAGTGGGACGAGCCGATCTGCCGATCAACCTTAAAAGAACTCACGGACTCTGCTCAGAGTTCAGCAGAGCGCGCTCGTCTGCTGGCAGTGGCGGAACCGGAAGCTGGTTACTGGCTTCACGCATTACCATCAGCCAATATTGGCACCTCGAGCAGGGTGGCAAGACGACCCTCACTCTTGCCACCTGCTTACGACTGGGCACCAATACTAACGAGCCCCACCGCTGCCGCTGTGGCACCATGGTAGACGATCTGGGTCACCACGGCTTGTCTTGCCAGAGGAGCGCCGGCCGTATCTCCCGCCACGCATCCTTGAATGATGTCATCCGTAGGGCGCTTGCTTCCGTCAGCGTGCCGGCCATACTTGAGCCGAACGGTATCGCACGCGACGACGGCAAGCGGCCCGACGGGATGTCACTCATTCCGTGGAAGCTGGGGAGGACGCTTGTGTGGGACGCCGCCTGCGTTGACACGCTCGCGCCGTCCCACCTACAGGCGACCTCCGTCAAGGCGGGGGCTGCGGCCACAACAGCGGAACTAAACAAGCGGCGCAAATATGCTGTCCTCGGCGAGGGCTACATATTTGCACCGTTCGGAGTCGAAACTCTGGGTCCGTGGGGGCCCAGTGCGAAGTCTTTATATAAAGAAATTTCCGAGCGCCTTATAGATGCGTCTGGTGACCAGAGGGCTGGCAGCTACTTCGGCCAGAGACTAAGTCTGGCCATCCAACGAGGTAACGCTGCCAGCCTACTGGGCACCATAACTCATGACAGCGACCTAGGGAGCATTTTTTATTTATAAGTTTATTTATAAGTTCATTTATAAGTCTATTTATATGATTATTTTAAGTTTTATATTCCATGTAGTTTAGTTTTATTACTGTTTAGTTTGTATTTTTGTCTCAATAAAGTCTCATAAATTTTACTTACTTAACATAATCATCATCATCATCATATATCATCATCATATATTTATTGCATCCATGGTAAGTACACAGGTGTTACATAGGTAATACAAAGATGTTTCACATGGGCCCTGGTAGGGCAAGGCAATATTCTTAAATCTAAGGATTGAGTTTGTATGTAATAGAATTCAGTTTCATGCAGCTAAGCCCACAACCACGGACCAGTCCGTAGCTGTCTAGCTGACCATAATAACTTCTTACCAACTGCCCGAGTTAAACGGCATCGGCAGACCTTGTTAAGGTAATTGCGCTGAGCAGAGTTCGGTCGCTCAAATTATTTGAGCTACTATTTTCGAAAATATGTGAACGGCTGGGTCTTTCTTTATAGTTGTCATTGACAAATACAGTGGACACGGACAGACCTATAGCGACAATATCATATAAGTACGCCAATAAAAAAATAAGTAAACTGAACAAACGTACCTAGTTTTTTTGGAAGGAGGCAAACTATGCTACATTTATTTTGTCGTTTAAGGAACGTCCGTATTTGTTTTATTGCAATCTTATTTTGAAAGGCTTCACACCGAAAGGAAACAGCCACTTGTGATAGATATATTATTAAACATCCGTAGGTATTCACAAAATTTATATGCATTAGATTCCTCAAGACGCCATTCTTTGTACATAAAACATTAGGTAAGTAGGTAATACAATATATATCTACGTCACAGTTGTTTTCAGTTTAGGTACCTGTCGAGAATCTGTTCTCAGAAGATTTTATTGGTCAAATTATCTGATACGATTATCTTTATAATAGTTTGTGCTTGAGAAGTTTTTTTTAAATAATTTCTACATATTTGTAATATCCATAAAGTCAAAAATAAGTATATTAAACACACAGTACAGCTTGTTCTAAATATTGACTTTACCTACAGACTTAATACAGATTTATATTGAAATAAACAGCTATAAAGCAGTTTAACGCCCGATCAATTCTTGTTTCAAAACCTACGCATAGCTTGTTGGCGACTGGCTGGCGTGTGACCTATTTTATACTTTTAATTTGTATACTTTTTGAATGATTGCTTGTCGATGTCAATCTGCCTGTCACCGCCTAACTATCAAGATCTTGTGCTCTGTTTTAAATAAATTATTTATAATATTTGTATAATATCTGCGTGTTTGCATTATATCATCAGTTCATCATACAGTCCACTCCATTAGCTATCACAGCTTGAACATTAACTTGTCCTAATTTCATTAGGTGCAGTATAATTTTAAATAAATATCAGTAAACTCATTGTTTACTGCAGAATACTTTTCTTGATTGCTTAAAATTCACTAACGTTTTAAATTTCTACTGCTGACTTTACCACTTAGCATATAAATCACGGAAAATCTATGTCCCAGCCGCATGGCAATTCGGAACGTTCTGCACCAATTCAAACGTAAATCAAACTCTGGATGCGTTTGCGTTTAGACCAATAAAATGAAAAGAGAATATGTGTTTAAGTAAAGGCCATAAATAATAAGAGGAATTGGAATTAGTTGATAGTACAGTTTTTCTTGGTATAACTTTAGATTCTAAACTCCAGTGGGGTCCCCATATTGCTACTCTTTCGAATAGACTGAGCTCTGCAGCTTTTGCAGTGAGCAAAATCCGTCAGTTAACTGATGTGAAAACAGCTCGATTAGTATATTTTAGTTACTTCCATAGCATTATGGCATATGGTATTTTACTGTGGGGCGGTGCTTCAGAGATAAATACCATTTTTGTTCTGCAGAAGAGGGCTATTCGAGCAATATACAAAATGAACCATAGAGACTCACTTAGAGATAAATTTAAGGAAATTGACATAATGACAGTGCACTGTCAATACATTTATGAGAATATTCTGTATGTACATAAAAATATTGTAAATTTTAGGAAAAATTGTGAAATTCATAATATTAATACTAGAAATAAACATAAGCTCGCAGTGCCCTTCACTCGGCTCCATAAAATTAAAAAATCATTCATGGGTAATTGTGTAAGATTTTATAATAAACTTCCAAACCATATTACTGAATTATCTATTAATAAATTTAAGAATTATGTAAAGCGTAAACTTATTTCTAAAGCTTTTTATACCACACAAGACTACATGAATGATATTACAACGTGGGATTAATTGTTATTCGAAATGATTATTTATTTATTAGGTACATTTGATTATTGATGAGGAAATGGATATTCCGATGTAATACTATCTACTTCTTTTGTTACTTATGCTTTTTTTTGACATTTAGATTTTATTCTAGAAATTCTAGACTAGTATTTTTTTATACAATCTTTTTAATGTTTGAGGATCCTTTTGTGAAATTTTTAGTGTTAAATTTGATATGTATAATAATCCAATTTTATTATGGAATAATACTAACATCAATAAATTGCTCTGATAATTAGATTAAGATTAATTACGATTCATAAGAGCTTGTTGCTAGGCCTACATGAATAAAGTAAATTTTGTTTGTTTGTTTGTTTATCCATTTGTGATGTGAAGCTACGATAAATTATAACGATATAATGAAGTAAAATAAAAGCTGCGGTAAATAGCTGACCTGCCCCCGCATACAAAAAGAAAGGAGGGAAAATATCATAGAAGTAAAGTAATTATGCAGACTTTTAAGACGAAAACACAGAGCTTATATGCTTTATAACAGAAAATAATATTAATTTATTTTATTTTTATTACCATTACTTTTGGTTTCAATTATCCAACGGATACTTATGTTGTCTAACGGGGAAGTTATTAAATTGTCTATCAACTTAACTTTAATTATAGACAATCTTCTTACAGTAGGTAGTTTAACTCATAAATGCCATAATCAATGTCGGTTTTCTATTGCATAATGACTATTGTCATTTAAACAGTGAACTACAACATTTTAAATAAGTATGTATTTTCATTATGAGTCAATTCTATTTAAAGATTTTAATACTCGTAAATTTATATATTCTTGGCTCGTAAATTGTTGAAAACCCAAAGTTCCTAGTGAGTTCAATGTACTTAGGTTCCTAGATTTGGCCGCGGACACTTCAGTGTGAGACAGAATAGCAAAGTTCATAAAGTTCGGACGGCGCTGCGGTCTGCCTAGCGGTAATTTACGATTCTACCATCCCGGGCCTTTGACTAAAATTAGTTGGTAATTCGCAAAATTAGCAAGATTCCCTTCTACATACCTAGTTACTCGACATCCGTGCGATATTAAGATCTAGCCAGGTCATTTTGATAATAATTTGACTTTTTACTTCTACACTTCTACCAAAGAGAATCTTCTACTAACTACTTATGTTTACTATATAAGTAATCAGTTAGTAGAAGACTTATGTTTAGTGATGCAACAAATGGTACATACTTTTTACGAATACGAATAAGTACGAATAGTGGCTATGATTAAGGTATAAACTTAACCTTACAGTTGTTCCCATATTTGCAGTTGGTAGCCTACCAACTGCAAATATAACTTTGTCATGAAAGAAGTATACAAATGCACATTACACTGATTAAATTAAAAGAAATAAAATAAAAACACAAACGATAAAATATACATATTTAGGTATATCATTAATTATGTATTAGCTTGTTATTCAATAAAAAATCATCGTAGGCAAAATTAGATTATATGCATCATCATATGATTATGCATATAATCTACATAATGTAGATATCTACACGGACAGTCTGTCTGTACCTATACGAGCTCTAAGAATTTTCGAGCTGAAAATGGTCGAGACCATTTTGTCATGTCATGAAATACTTAACTTATGCCATCCCACTGGCGAAACGTGTATCGCGACACTTTGTCCCGTCCCATAAAATAGCACACTATAGAATACACCTATTAGGGATACCTAACCTTCAATATCCCATGCTTAATTATAAAGAGATAGGGTTCCAAAGCAAGGCTGACTGTGTTAAGTTAGACCCCGGGGAGTGCTTGCTTCGGGTTACTATTAAATTATTATGTAGGTGCTTTTGTCTGATATCTACGCTATGCTCGTATGTAGTCGTTAAGGTAAAGTAATCAACACGATAGGGTTAATTGTTATTGAAACTTGGAATACAACATTTCATCAAATTCTTCATACTATTAGGTATTCGAGGTTTATAGAACTTTAATACAGTTATAACCAAGTTTAAATGGAAAAAAATATGTTAACATAATAATTATGGCCACTTATATAGCAACTAATAATGGGCCTCTACGTGTTGGATCTATATCCCCACGCAAGCCTATCAAAAGACCGGGATTTATAGGCCCGTAAAATCCTAAATGGACTTACAAATAATAATAATAATTCAACCTATATTATATAGGCCCAGCAGTGGGACGTATAATACGTCCCACTGCTGGGCACAGGCCTCCTCTCATGCGCGAGAGGGCTTGGGCTATAGTCCCCATGCTAGTCCAATGCGGATTGGGGACTTCACATACACGTTTGAATTTCTTCGCAGATGTATTGTATACAGGTTTCCTCACGATGCGCGGATTGAGCGGTGGTGGCCGAGTGGATATTACGTCCGACTTTCAATCCGGAGGTCGCGGGTTCAAATCCTGGCTCGTACCAATGAGTTTTTCGGGTCAAAGATTTTTTTTATTTTCATAAAAGGAAATTTACATTTCACTTATATGAAAAACATTTTTCTATAACATTTGATGAATAGGTACATAAAATTCATATTATTTATACATTGCGTAGATAAAGTATTTAAATTTTACAATATTTAATGTTTGCTTCGACAAACATGCATTATTATAATATAGTTTTTCGGAACTTATGTACGAAATATCATTAATGATATTTACCACTAGCTTTTCTGTGAAGGGGAATAAAACTACTAAAACTAACTAACTAAAAATAAAAATTCCTAAAACCTACCCTCCACAGCTTGGCCAAATGTAGGACGCTGCCAACGACGTACTCGTATCAGCGCAGGTATAGCTTCCCACACCAGCGCACGGACCATCCTCCAGGGGATCAACTACATCCCGTCGGGGCGCTTGCTATCGCCGGAATAGCAGTTTCAGTTAACAGAAAAAAATTCAATGCGACTTGTCTATTGCGATCAGCGCAGATACATCGGAAAGCGATATTCAATGAAAGAGATGTTGATCCGTCAACATCAAAGGTTATATATTATTAGAGCGTTATTTAAAAGCAAAATGATTCAAATTGAACCTTTATTTATAATTGTTATTAGCCTTTTTTTCAGGCGGCGTTTTTACCCCGCCTCGTATTTAAAACCAAAAGGTTAAAATTATTAGCAACATTATACCTTGCCTAGCTATCATCGAGCCTGAACTAATTCTTAATTGTTATATACCTACTTACTTTCTTCATAAAACAAGTCAGCCTATCCCCGCCCCGCAGCTGGTTGCAAGGCCACCAAGTTCCGCGAAAAAACATAACTTAAAAGGCTTCAAGTGCCTCCTGAAGCGTCCCTGGAAAATTGTTTCCTTGTTTGAGATACGGTCCCGTTATAGGCTCTACGCTAAACAGAACAAAGGAAACTCCACTCCGCTATTGCGTTTCCTACACAAATATTATCTTTCCGTCAAATAAGTTCGCGGTATTTGCTGTGTCAAGTAGATTGAGCCGTCCAATACGTGTGAAACAATTCAACTTTACGACGTTCTTTTAAAAAAAAAGGACTTTAATTAAAATATAAATGTGAGCACAGTAGGGGTAATGACATCTAATAAGCTTTCGGGTGACAATGGGATGGCTAAACGCGCTCGCTGAAGAAGAAAGGGACCGGGAAAAATGAATTTATGAATGATATTTTGCGTTAGCGTATTGCGTATCACGAATTAGCGACATTATCCCTCTGTGGCTGTGTGACTACATCACCGTTATTAGTTGACATTAAACGTAAACAGCTTTCTTTATTATGCTATTTCTATGTTACAGGGACCTTGATACATAATATAGCTATTTCATTATCATAGCAGCCTTTATAAGGTCCTATATACTTAACTACGAAAGAAGGCCTGTTTCTTTCGTTGGACATGAGGGTTTTCGCACCCTATTTACGGTAATAAAATGAGGTTTTGAGACTTCATTCACATATATCTTTGAATTTCAACACAGATCATCAGAGGCATACAAGTTTCCTTGCGAAGTTTTCTTAGAAGAAAAAACGACAGTTTATTGCAAATATTGAAGTAAAATTTCGAACCATCGTTTTGAATTTCCTGCCTGCAGTTTAGAAGTCGCACGTCTAATATTTGTGAAAACACTCTGTAATCTACATTTACGTATATACAAAAACCGGGCAAGTGCGAGTCGGACTCGCGCACGAAGGTTCCGTACCATAATGAAAAAAAAAAACGGAAAAAAATGCAAAAAAAAAACGGTTACCCATCCAAGTACTGACCACGCCCGACGTTGCTTAACTTTGGTCAAAAATCACGTTTGTTGTATGGGAGCCCCATTTAAATCTTTATTTTATTCTGTTTTTAGTATTTGTTGTTATAGCGGCAACAGAAATACATCATCTGTGAAAATTTCAACTGTCTAGCTTCGTTCGGTTCGTGAGATACAGCCTGGTGACAGACAGACGGACGGACGGACGGACGGACGGACAGCAAAGTCTTAGTAATAGGGTCCCGTTTTACCTTTTGGGTACGGAACCCTAAAAACTAACAAGAATTTTCAAAATCTATAAGCTATCTACATTCCGGTTTTTGCGTATTTCAGACGCCTCGGATTAACTGATATAATATTATGTGCACGAAATGTTCCATACCATTACGTAAAAACGGCCGTTGGTTGTACATACGTACTACCATTGGGGACCCCCACTTAAATATTTATTTAATTTTGTTTTTAGTATTTGTTTTTGTTTTTGTTTGAAATACATCATCTGTGAAAATTTCAACTGTCTACCTATGACGGTTCATGATTTACAGCCTGGTGACGGACAGACGGACAGCGGAGTCTTAGATGACCCCGTTTTTACCCTTTGAGTACGGAACCCTAAAAAGATCAACACGTTCAGCAACACCAAAGAGAATTCCCTACACAAAAGATATCCGCCACACGAAAATAAATTATTTACGTACCTGCTCACAATACAATAGTGTTTATGTACGGATTTGGCAAAGGATATACGGCGGGTATTACGTTTGTAAGTGTACGATACCCTGTTTTCCGCTCCGAGACCCCCTTTAAGAATGCAAGACAACTTTAAGTCTTACAAAACAACTTGATGCGCGCACCGAGCCTCCCGGTACCGAGCGGGTAATAAATCAGGGGCCAAATTCGTCATGCATAACTGTCAGATTTCGCGTCCACGTCAAATCTACACTTGATTTTTATTCTATCATGTGTTGATTCGATCAACTGTACAACCCAAACTCATTCATTGAAAAAATAATTAAACCAAAATCAACTTTGTTTTATTATAAATATATAAATATAATAAATAAATATTATATAGGACAATTAATTTACACAGATCGACCTAGTCCCACAGTAAGCTCAGTAAGGCTTGTGTTGTGGGTTCTAGACGACGATATATATAATATACACAAATATATAAATACATATATACAGGATGAAATTTAAATCACTGGCCATATTCATTCCCGGCACTAGGTTACACTTATGGAATCTATTTAGCGAAAAAAAAGAGTACATTTTTTTTTAAATTTTCATTTTTCAATTTTTAATAATTTTCCACGAGTCGTGGTCACCCTATTACCACAAATGTAAACAAACCTAATAGTAGGTTTTAACAACAACATCAGCAAAACCCTTATCTGACCTTTACTAAACCTTATAATCGTTGCAATAGGGTCCACCCAGTTAGTGTTGGCGATGGTAGGCAGGGTTATCAATTTCGAGGGTAGTCCAAACCATTCCGCGCTAGCGGTAAACATAACGGTAAGCATAAAATGATTAGTCACTCGTCACTCGCCAACCTTAAAATAATAATCGCGCGCGTACTAAGGTTTAAAAAAATGTTTTCGAACCGGGAATATTACGAAATGGTACGGTGTTATTTAATTGTGCGTGCATTTGACCAAGTGCGAAACAACGTTGTAGTGCTTAGAAAACTAAAGAACAATGTGCATAAACGTGCCGCACTTTGTTTGGAGCAGCACGGATTACAGTTCGAACATTTATTGCAGTACAACTAAAGTGCAATTACTTGCTTCAGTAAGTACCGAGGGTGATATGTAAATAGTTTAATTGCGTCGATTTTTAATCAAATGTACATAAGTTGATTCAATTTTTTAAATACGCCTGACTGCATAGATTCCTGACCTAGTTTTTACTCATTGTTTTTAAGCCACGGACGTTTTATTAATAATCATTAGTCAGAAATAACATTTTAGATTTAAAATGGGTTGCCTTTGCTTTTTGACGGTCCTAAGCCCGTTAAAGTATGAAGGAAAAATTAGCAACTTATGTAGGTAAGCGTCTTATCTCGCTGCAATAGGGTTCATAATTGGTGACGCGATTGCAAACAGCGGGAGGGGCGGGGTGTCAATGACCTTAACTGATAAGAGAGAAGCGGGTGTAGTGGGTAGTTCACGGTTCACCATAACGTACGAGGTTTTTAGGACAACTTGATGATGATTTATTTCGAAAAAAATGTACTGAGCGGTATTAAAAGAAAAAACACGTGTTTAATATTTTTTCGAGTTCTTTCGGGTGTTTCAATTTGGCCAGTGAATTAAATTTCACCCTGTATATATATATATACATAGAAAACATCCATAACTTAGGAACAAATATTTGTGATGAACACACAAATAAATGCCCATACCGGGATTCGAACCCAGGACCTCCTGCTTCGTAGGCAGGGTCACTACCGACTAGGCTAGGAGGCCGTTAAACTATACTACTATACGGTTTATAATGGCTCTGAACTCGGGGTGGTTCGGTTTGGTTTGGTTGCCACCTAACAGTGGATTGCTAATGTAAAATTTTGACATTATACGTATTTGAAAACTCACATTTTTTCCCACATCAACGGGAGAAACACGATACGTCAAAAGTCGCTTGTCGAATACCCCTCCAGATTTTTCTCGGGTCATCACTTTAAAGTCTTATCAAATGGATGTCTGATGTGGGTAAAAAACTCTTAGCCTCTATGAAATTTCACGGAAATCTAAATATGAAAGAAGACAAGTAATATTTCGGCTCTCAAAAAGTTCGGTACGAAGTAAAAACTGGGCGACACCATAGGAAGTCCGCCTTTCAGCGAATGGACGTGCGAAGCTTTTATTTTGTGCTCGGTATTGTTACAAGAATACCGAGCTTGGAGTCGCGAGTGGCTCTGAATGTTAATCAAGCGATGAAGGGAAAGGACGATGTCCATCAGTATTCATGTCATAACGACGTCACCCTCGCAACTCTTTTAGCGCCGTGCGCCCGTGCTCCGCCTTCGCTTTGATGATAATGTTGTATACCTACTAGTTAATGAACTGTCAGACCATTTTCTGTATTACAAACGAGAACTTATATCCAGAATTTAATTAAATTGCGTCAAGTTTAAACAGTTAACAAGTCACGTCACTTTAAGGTTGAGGATGAATAAAATTACCTAATTATTTCTTTGGCGTCGTGAACTATATTCATAGAATATTATTGTATAACTGGTGGTGAACTGTTTGATTAGTAGGTACTTAAGTATGTTGGAATAGTGATCAAAATAGTTTTCTATTTCCAAAAAAAGTCACGTGTTTTATTTTTCTCATAAGTGTTAAATACTATATACAACATGAACATGATATGATAGTTTTTAACCTCCTGAGACTAAATGTGCATTAGAATGTACATACCTATTCGTTGCAATCTAATTTTAACTGAATTTTAACCTTTCATGAAGCAAATAAAGTAGCATTTCTTTTGTTTCATTGCTGTTTAAAACAAACGAAATTCGTTCTAATTTACTTATAGAATAAAGTTCCAATTAAAAATTGGGAAACTTTATATGGTGGGTCTTACGAGGTTAAAAGACACAAATCAAATAGTGTCCTGGGAGGTTGAAACAAAAAAAAAATGGGCTACTGTGTGAGCAATAAAATGCAAAAGGGTCTGTCAGTGGCGGGTAGGCCGTTATCAGCCTCTGCACCTAACGTTAGCACCTTCTGGAAACACTGGGACGATGTACGTACATATAGGATCCAGAAGCTTAGTTTAAATTTAGTATAAGTTTGACTAACATAGGATTAAGGGAATGTACACTAACACTATGGACATAGTCTGAAAATAAATCTATTGAATTGAGTTGAATTATAAGGTCAATGTTGACAATTCAGTCGTAGGGATAATTCCGTACACGATATTTATTTAACTGCTGAAACTAAAAGTAAACGCTGCTTTGTCCTTTGTCGATGAATTTTCATTATGGATTAGGTAAGGTGGATGTAAATTTTAATTTCGAAATTCCCAGATAACTGGATCGGAAAGCGATTTAATTGAAACGTAAAAGCCGGATCTCATATATTTCGAGAGTTATTTGTGAAGTTCAGGATGCAATTGGATGCTACAATTTTTGTGTTTTGTAATCTGTTTATTAAATTCCAATACCTTTAAAATTATAATAATATGCAACAATGCAGCACTTTACAACTTATTTTATTCAAAATCAAAATCAAAATCAAAAATATACTTTATTCATGTAGGCCTAGCAACAAGCTCTTATGAATCGTAATTAATTATTACAATTGGTATACGTACATTACGGTTAATGTCGAATAAAAACGAGTATTAAGCATTTCATTTCAGAAAATTAATAAAAATCGTTAACTTAAAACTTACCATTTTTGATTATGGATGAGGAAGTAGGAGAACGTGAATATCTATCCCACAATTGCTTGAAACTCGTGCGCAAAGCGTAGGTACGGCAAATGCAGGTAAGTACCTACCTAGATAATAAGATTTTGCCGAATGGAGACTTTCAACACGTTTTCTCTGAAGTCGGTATTATTTACTCGTATCTAAATATCATCACTTGTTCTCAAAATCCCTATTTAATGTCGGACCATGGTAATTTTTAACAATATGATCAGAGATGTTCACCTGTAGGCAGGTAAAATACCCGCTCCAAGCAGCTTCATTAATTTCATTATTAAGGCTACATATATCACTAGCTATTACAATACTAAAATTATATTACTATATTATGCAGTACAATTTAAATTAAATAAAAATTAGACACAATTTAGTTTCCGTGTGATTTTATTCATGGCATCTGCCTTTGTGCCCTTTGTAAAAACGTGTAAGAATTCCAAATAAAAAACAATTTTGCGTTAGCCGCCTCTAAAAAGATTAATTCGTTGACTCTACACTAAGTTTTTACTAAAATCACAATATCTAAAATTTAGTGTTAGCTCTTTCTTACATTTCCCTCCGGTGACGCGAATCACTATTCAGAAATGAAAGTACTAGCGCGTGTGCGGTGCGCGACAGCGCAGCTCCTGCCCGGAAGATTTGTTGTCGAGAGTGTCGCGACTGTCCTGACAGCGTACACGCCGTTATCGTACACGACACTTATGTATGATTCACACATCGCCAACAATGAGACGAGCAAATGTGAAAACTTTTGCGTTGCCACAAATTTACAAGAAATATGCTTGCGTAGTATCTTATGTACTTGTAATTTACTATATTTATAGCATGACTGTGCTTTTATTATTATTATCAAGATAAACAAACTGGGCGAAGAACAAGGTTTTCAATGGGTGTACATGTACAAAGCAGGAGCCACGTCTTATTCAAATATAGTATTAATCTCTGTAATCACTAATTGGTTTGCAAAAGGTTGGTTTAGCGCTCGAATTTTTTTCAAGAAATAATAATACATTTACCAATATAGGTATAAGACTTAATTCTAACACGCAAAATGGGTTTATAAACCTTCGTCTCCTCGAGTTTGTTGGTTAAGGTGGCGGTACTACTGCTCGACATGCTAATGCTCAATAGATGACACCCTGCTGTCATCTCTATTAGCAATTACTTAAGTTTCAAGATGACATGTACTGGGCCCGCGTCGAGCACCAGTACGAACACCTTATATGTAAACTACACATAGCGTTATTAACAGGTTGCAAGTATATGCCGAACTTAAATTTAATTAATACTTATTTTACCAATTTCTCGCTACATCTGAGTGTCATCAGTGCTATTTTCCGGTTAACATCGTAAGCAAAGCATATATTAGGAGAAACATTAATTAATGAGGGAGAAAATCCGTGCCGACCTTGTAGGCAGATTGGGTTTCATAAAGAAACTTGCCGGTGTTCGTGTGAAATAAGGGCGTGCGGAGGAATCCGTTGACACATTTAATCTGAATACTCAACCTGTCTCGTTTATCTGGAGATAAATGGATGAAAATCCCGTGTATGCCCGTGACTGGAACAAGCTTTCCTTAGAAACGGGCTTGAAATGGAAATGAAAATACATTAAATTGTTGTTTTGTCGCTGCTGTATTTTCTAATAATTTCGAGTAGCTGCCTGCTTGAAATTCACTATTAGAAAATTAATGAGTTCATTGTTCGTGGCTCGTGGCATGGCGATGATATGGTAACATATGTAAAAAATGAAATCTCAAAAAAAAATGATTTACGAGTAGATACGAAATAAAACTTGCACAGGCAAGACACACACACAACATACACACACAACACACACACACACACACACACACACACACACACACAGGTAACATTAAGACAAATAATGTTTGTCCAAAATGTAACAAAATGGCAGAAACTGTGCAAGGAACGTCTCAACTTTTGCGGGCATAACTTTATAACATAAGCAGTTAGTAGCTGGCAAATGCGGAAATGTTTAAGAGCGCTTGTTTTAATTAGTTAATTTCAGCAAGCCCTGGTACACTGCCAGGCACACAAAGTTATTTGCAACTTTTTACTCTCAACAATAAAAGCTTCCTTAAAGTGACTGTGTAAATGTGTAATCATACTCTAGTCACTCTACACTGTCTACAAATATAGCTCTACTAAGAACACTTCTCATCTCATAAAGTAAATTTAGGAATACAGGTACAGAAAACGGAACTATGCGTTTAGAGATAATCTATTTTCACACTGCGCGCTCCTCTCCAGACTCTGTGTATAGTAGAAACTTTTTACTATTCGGAATAAGCTCTCAAGTGGATTCCGACATTTAAAATTTTTCTACTATAATCTACGATAATCTTATAGACATTTTAACACATAGAGGCAAAATTAAAGGTATTTGTTTTATTTCAAAATAGGAAAAATAAACAAATTCATAAGTCTCATATTCTGTTTTGATTCATGTGATCATAATTGCTGAAATTTATCAAGTTAAAAAATTATGCAATTTCATATTTTGGAGCTTTCATGAAATGAGATTGATCCAAGCCTCATTTTATCTTCTTGCGGGATTCTTCTGAAGCTACGAAGGCAAACCTTGATGAAGTTAAAAGTGTGCAAAGTTTGTGTTCGATTTTCACAAAACAAGGGTTAGTATTTACACTCTTTAGTTTATGGAGTTTTCTGTGTCTATCGCGGGGGTCATTTATCAACGATCGCTTTTAAACTGCGCTACTGTTTTGCATATCTACATATATACCAATTTAAGTGTTCGACATAAGTTGCTTCAATTTAAACCTGTCGCTAAAATGTAGGCACTGATAAGTCTTGTAGTTTATGTAAATACCTACTAGTTTTCCTTTGAAACTACCTTAAGCCAGTTGAAAACATTACATGATTAAATAATGCAGGTTAAAGTCAGGTCGTCCAGTGACTGATCCAGGCGGTTTTGTGTTTGGTTGGTTAAACAATTTTTTTTTTTTAAATGTTTACATTTATTTAAATACCTACAAATACACACTATAGTTACATCTTTTATCAACCGATACATTTATCAACCTTCTCCACTGAAATTTGAACAGGTTCAAGAATTGAAGAACGACACCCTGACCTATATAATAAGCACAATACGTAACTAGTTACGTCAAAAATTTAAAGGGCCATAATATGACAGTATCAAGTAACCTTCACTTGAAGTGACAGTTACGTGCGCAGCTATATCAGAGCCATGTAGATAACAACATACTTAAAATGATTGGCTAAAAACTACTTTTACACTTTTTTAGGAGTACAGTAAGCTGCTGAGATGACTGACCCCCCTGCGAACAATCAGGGGGGGTCACAAAGCGATCAGGGGGGGTCAGTTCTCTGCAGCTTACTGTACCTAAGGAGAGCGAATCCCAGAATTGTGACTTACATAACAACAACGAACCCAATATATAACTGACAAACAAGTGTTATCATTGCTATCAAGACAGTTAACTTATGTAATCCTGTATTATCAGGGCACTTGAATACAGGGACCCACTGATTAACAGTCCGCCGTACGATATCGGCCTGTCAGTTAAACGAAAAATTTGACAGCTCCGAACAACTGACAGGCTGATATCGTCTGGCGAACCGTTAATCAGTGGGCCCCTTAAGATAACAAGTCATATATAAATCATAAGATCAAAATTCTAATATCAGAAAACATCGTGGGTGGTGAAGCAAAATGAAGGCCTTAATATGGCTAAATATTTTATTTATAGTAAATGTGTACAGTACGTTACAAAGGATAGACCCATTAGTTTTAATCAAGCAGGGTCTGGTAAAAGGAGTAAAATCTAGTGATGGAACATATTCAAAATTTTTGGGAATACCATATGCAAAAGTGGATTTGGATGATCCCTTTGGGGTAAGTTTGGATTTTTTTGCATCTACGGCGGTGGCAAACGATCAACCGGCCCGCTTGATGGAATGCGGATACCGTAGCCTACGGATATGTGCAATAAAACCGTGTCAGACACTTTAAACACCTCTGTGTTTATTTGCTGCGCCAACCACATACTTTATTCTCTTGGGAAAATGTCCATGTCATATACAGGGTGGAAAGGCACGACGATCCTTCCCGGAAGTATTAGGTCGTTTAAGTGATACAGAGACTATTGGTAATGGTAAGAATCGTTAATTGAGTAAAAAATAAAAATTGCAAAAATTCTACTTTTTAACTGTGGTGATAACCCTATAGCATGTGCACATGACGGCTAGATTAAGGATCTCCGTCGGGAAAGCTCGGGACTTTACACTTTTTTCCGATCGTTGACAGTATCGCAATGATGTATGAATGACGCATAAATGTCAAATAAATCAAATGCATGCAAAAATATTACAAACAATTTTATTACTTTCTTAGATAATTACTTTTTTCCAATATTTAATACTATCTTCTTTTCACATACGGTGTTCAAATGTACCTCCGTGTATTACAACGCCGCCGCAGCCCGTACCCGAGTATGTCGATGCACATGCGATATAGTGTATGCTCTTCGTCATTTATCCTCCGCAGAAAGCACCAATTAGCCTTTGTCTCATTTCGTCCGCAGTTTCACATTCCGTTTGGTTTGGTACACCATATCTTTTACACAGCCCCACAAATTTAAATAGCCACGAGCATCTAACATTTTTATTTGAAGAATATGACATTCAATAAGTATAGTTCAATGAAAATTTAATTTCAAACATCAGACGTCTTGTCTATTTCCTACCACGCAAGAAGGTTTGTTAGTTTGGTATTGAAGAAGTATTTATTCTTGATTTATTCTTAGTATTTCATTTTTGCAAGTTCATTTGGTGCAACTAACACAACCTACATGTAATTTTTTATTATTTTAAATAGTTTCCAATTATTCGAAAATAATTTTGTGAAACGTGTTAAGAAACTAAAACCTTTTTATCAGTCAAGGAAACCAGAGATATTTATAAGACGATTGCGTACTTTTGAGTGGTTGTCAATGTCACCATTTGAACTGTCATTGTAAACAATGTTGTGGTTAGTATTATTAATATTAAGGAATAACATAACTATTTCATTCAAGTATTGAACAAGTGGAACCACTAAGAAAGCGAAAATCCTGCAATGATTCTTACCGTGCTGTAAGCAGACCTAAAAATGGTTAGATGGCAACAAATTAGCATAATTTCCTGTCGAATACTGATTGTTTACAAGTAGGTTCATTGACCCTGTCACCTGTTAGGGTTAGAACAAAGTAGTTTTTTGCGTGGATGTTTAAAAGGTCATAATTTAGAAACGGTTGCCCATATTAACATAGTTTCTATGGAGAAAATATAGAGCTTAGGCTAAACTATCTCCCATTTCCGGAAAGGATCGTCGTGCCTTTCCACCCTGTATAAGAGAGCAGGATTTATTCTTTATACAAATTTTATAAGGTTCGTAAACATTTACTTCATGTAATTTTTTCTTTAGGCTGCAGTAGATGCTCCGGAATTCGAAGAAGTATTCAACGCATATGACAACTCAAGAAAATGTCCTCAAACCGGCTTTGGCACAATGATTATTGGTAGTTATGATGTCGAAAACCTTGACTGCCTTCAATTAAGTGTATATGTGCCTAATAAAGCCAGTGTTCAGAATCCCTTGCCAGTACTCGTATGGATTCACGGAGGTTACTTCCATGCAGGAAGCGCTGGAGATTTCACGGAACCCTACTTAGTCAAACACGATATCATTGTCGTCACAGTGAATTACCGTTTAGGACCGTATGGCTTCATGTGCCTTGATGACCCTGCTGTGCCAGGAAACCAGGGGCTTAAAGATCAATACGCGGCTTTAAGATGGGTCAGAGATAATATAGCTGCGTTTGGTGGAAATCCTTACAACGTCACTATAGGCGGTCAAAGCGCTGGCTCAGGCTCAATTCTGCTACAATTATATTCTAATAAAGAAAAGTTATTCGATAAAGTTATAGCGCAGAGCGGAACACCTCTTAGTCCGGATATGTTTGTTCCGGGGGATCCGGATGTAGCAATAAAGCTGGCCATTTATTTGGGTCTGAACACGACGGATAATCAGGAAGCCTTGGAATTCTTGGCAAAAACTCACCATAATTTGGTCACTGGTGCTGCCCACAGTTTGGGAATGGAGTTTAGACCATGCAACGAAAATTCATTCAGTGGCGTGGAAAATTTTATCGACACTGATGCTTATGCTCTCTCAAATGAAAATAAAATGAAAAATACTCCTATTCTAATCGGTAACACTGACGTGGAATTCACTGAATTACTATTGATCGACGGCGATGAATTTTTCGATAAAGATTTTTTCTACACTAGATTAGGTGAAAAGTTCATTCTTGAGACAGATCAACTAGAAGAAATTGCGAAGATAATGAGGCATTATTACATCGGTGATAGACCTATTTCAAAGGATATCGAATCCGAAGCAGTAGATTTCCAGTCTGATTTTGTATTCAACCACCCTGTTCAGGACACGATAACTAACTTGCTTAAAGATAATGCCAATCCAGTATATGAATATGTGTTTAGTTATGTGGAATCTGAGAAAGAGGGAGCTATTCACGGGGCTGAACTTGACTACTTGTTTAAAACTGTGATGCAGCCGGATGGCATAGATCAATCAGAGTTTGGTCACAAGATGGTTGACCGTGTAACTACGTTGTGGGCAAATTTTATTAAATACGGGTGAGACAAAATTACTTATTTACGTTATACCTGTTATTTTCTTAACTGTCATAAATTCATGTAAGAATGTAAATCAAATGTGAAAATACCACAGGACTTAATTGATAATAAACATTCTTTTGGTATTATTTAAGAATCCATTTCATCTTTTTCTCACAGTAAGGAAAGGTAACGACAAAAATTAACTTTAATAATTTATTTATTAGTCACATGATTTGCTTTTAATTATGAAGTCCGCCTATCGTCACCCACCATTTAAAAAAACTTTCGATGTTTCAGAAACCCAACTCCAGAGATTTCTGACTTGATCCCCTTGAAATGGTCACCGGTGACGGACACCACCAGGCCGTACCTGAACATTGGTGCTGAACTCCTTATGGAGGAGAGGTTCCTGAAGGAGAGGATGGCTTTTTGGGACCTGTTCCAGTCAGTCTACGGGAGGTACAGGAAAACTGTTCATTAGTGTAAAGTGAAGTCTTAATTAAAGTTCTTCGAACTAAAAATATGTAACTTTTAGTAAGATCAAGCATCCTACTTCCCCTTCTCAATAGAGTAAAAAGTAAGCTTAGAGTAGGTATTCATACATAGATATAAAACTCATTTATAACTAGGTAAAGCCTGACCAGGAATATCACGCGCCATGTTGCGGAATTTCACTGGAACTAATTATTTCATACTAACTAGTTGGAGGTAGTTATGAAGTTGACCCAATTTTTTTTTATGTAGGCCAGTCACATGGCCTACCGTGAAACACGACAATCGAAAGTTCGGTTTCTGCCTCTCTATCACTCTTGCCTATTCGATCGATAGAGAGGCAGATAAAGACATTACGATTAGCGGTGCGCGTTTTGCGGTAGGCCACCTGTAAACAAACCGCCTTGATGCATCACTGTTGTGCGAGACAATTCAAAAGGGCCCTGGTCCTGACCGTGTCTCCACATTAAAACAACTCACTGCAACTTGTGTTAAAATAAATTTATTTCAGCTCCACCAAAACTTACATTTTTTATATCATGACCACTCAATCTCGTCTACTGTTTTTATTCCATTGTTTCCTATCATAGACAAGAGTAAAGTAAAAAAACCTAAAGAGTTTTAATATAAATATAACTTGTGTTCGGTTATGAACATGTTGGGGGCCTAGCCAAAAAACAACACTTACAATGTTAAAAATCAACAAAAATTAAACCTTAACTAACTTCAGCATTATCGCTAAATTATAAACAAATGAATAAAACAGTTTACCTAACTGTAATCAATTGGTAAGGGACACACCTTGGTAACACTCGTTTTAACAATGAAACCTTTTGCTGTTTTTACATGCAAGGCTCGAATCTTACCATCTTTACCAGGTTGAACATCAACAATTCGACCTACTGGCCAACACAACGGAGAGGTATTATCTTCCCTCAACAAAACTAAAGTGCCTATTTCTAGGTTGGGAGACTCATTTCTCCACTTTGGCCTACTCTGCAGCATAACCAAGTATTGCTTATGCCATTGCCGCCAAAAATGTTGCTGCAATTGAACACATTGTTTCCAAAAACTTAATCTACCTATATTTACATCTGTAATATCCGTTTCTGGATAAGAAGTCAGTGAACTACCAGTGAGAAAATGTCCAGGAGTTAAATAGGTCATATCACTAGGATCCCTAGACATAGGAGTCAACGGCCTAGAATTCAAAATGGCTTCGAATTGAACCAAAATCGTGTACATTTGCTCATAGGTAAACACCGTGTTACCAATTACACGTTTCATGTGATATTTAACACTTTTAATACCAGCTTCCCACAAACCACCAAAAACTGGGGAATAAGAAGGAATGAAATGAAAGCATATTCTTTCAGAACTAGAAAAGTCAACCACAGCTGATTGGTGATTAGCGGAATTTTGAAGGTCATACAATTCCTTAAGAATATTTTCCGCGCCCTTATAATAGGCTGCATTGTCACAATATATTTTAGTAGATTTGTTTCGACGAGATATAAATCTTTTAAGACACCCTAAAAAAGTATCAGTTGTCATGTCAGATGCCAATTCAACGTGAATGGCTTTTGTAACAAAGCATACAAAAATCACAACATAAGCCTTTGTGATCACAGGTTTCCGTTTCTAGTCTGCTTTACATAGAAAGGACCGGCATAGTCCCCCATACAACCATTTCCAGTCGCCGTTACGACGCGGTGTAGACACATCTTGCGTCGACACCGTCTGTTTCGGTCACAATTCCAGTCGCAGAGTCGTCGCCGTGTCGACACAGTTACCAGAAATGGGGAAGGGTCGACACATGACATAAAGTGTGGTCGCCGTGTGCACACATTGTTACGAGTTTGCGACTACTTTATGCCAAAATCATTCGTTCATTCGTTCATTTTGTTCCTGTCAAATGGAAACTGTCAGATGGAAAAATACTTAAATAAAAATAAGTGACATTAATACGCCATCTCTAAAACGGATTACAAGACGTAATTATATATTGTTTGCATTTATATTACAATAGGACTTAAATTATTATGGGGAATTAAACTGCTCGAGTGATTTGATAAACTAAGTGTAATATAATCAACGCGCCACCACATTGTTTTAGTTTAGCCGGCAATGAAATTGTTTACTTCTCAGTGCCTGTGTTCATAACTATATTATTTGATGCATTTTTAGTACTTCGTTGCGTTTACTATACTTAAATAACAGAAATAACGCTTTACATACTACTAAACTTGTTAATTATGATGTATAAATATGGTTTAAGGCTGAGAAATATTGCAGTCACAAAGTAGTTGCAATGTTTCGACTTTGTGTCGACTCTGTGTAGACACATGACACGCGCTGTCAAAAGTAATAACAAAGTTACTGGATTTGCTAAATGGCTCCTTGTGTTCATTCGTTTTCAGATATTCTCAAAGTGTAAGAGCCATGCCGTGGTCAGAGATGAGGGCATTAATCGACTAACTGTTTATTCGACTAATTAAAGGAATAAAAAAAGTTAATCCTCAAATTTTAATCGCGATTAATTTAGTCGACCTAACATAGATTGAAATTGAATTAATCTGAATATTAATCGAATAAATTATCGATTATATCTCGATTGAAAGTTGACAGGGGGACATTTTTGTACGTAAATGGAATAGGATTTGCATGTAAATATTTCCCACCTTTTCGGGGCGGGGGCAAATGGGAACACACAATTTTTGGATGTATTCCCATTTATTCCCGCAGGGAACAGATGGAATAGGATTTGCATGTAAATATTTCCCATTTTTTCCCACCTTATCGGGGCGGGGATAAATGGGAACACAATTTTTGGATGTATTTGCATTAAAACATGTATTCCCATTTATTCCCGCAGGGAACAGATGGAATAGGATTTGCATGTAAATATTTCGCATTTTTTCCTACCTTATCGGGGTGGGGACAAATGGGAACACAAATTTTTGGATGTATTTGCATTAAAACATGTATTCCCATTTATTCCCGCAGGGAACAAATGGAATAGGATTTGCATGTAAATATTTCCCATTTTTTTCCACCTTATCGGGGTGGGGGCAAATGGGGACACAATTTTTGAATGTTTTCCCATTTATCCCCGCAGGGAACAGATGGAATAGGATTTGCATGTAGATATTTCCCATTTTTTCCCACCTTATTGGGGTGGGGACAAATGGGAAGACAATTTTTGGGTGTATTCCCATTTATCCCCGCAGGGAACAGATGGAATAAGATTTGAAAGTGAATATTTCCCATTTTTTCTCACCTTATCGGGGTGAGGACAAATGGGAACACACAATTTTCGGATGTAATCCCATTTATTCCCGCAGGGAACAGATGGAATAGGATTTGCATGTAAATATTTCCCATTTTTTCCCACCTTATCGGGGTGGGGACAAATGGGAACACACAATTATCTGATGTATTCCCATTTGTCCCCGCCAGGAACAGATGGAATAGGCGTTGCATATAAATATTTTTTTCACACAATTTTCAGATGTAGTCCCAGTTGTCTACGACGGGAACTGAGGGAATAGGCGCTGCATATTATACGTACCCATTTCTCTCCGCATCACGTAGGGCGGGAACAAATAGGAATACACCAGTAATGAGTGTATTCCCATTTGTTCCCGCGAGAAACATATCAGACATCTTGGAATACAAAATGGTCATCATTTTCGAATTCGGCACTCCCTAAAACCTATAAAACGATATCCATGACGACTTTTATGACAAAGTGCACGGCAGACATCTTGGATTTCAAACTGGTCATCATTTTCGAAATCGGCACTTCCTAAAACCTAGAAAACGATATTCATGACGACTTTTATGACAAAATATGTAGCCGCCATCTTGGATTATAAAATGATCATCATTTTCGAATTCTGCACTCCCTAAAACCTATAAATCGACATCCGTGACGACGCAAGTTATCATTGTTTTCAGATCCATCCAATTGCTACA
This sequence comes from Cydia splendana, assembly GCF_910591565.1. Classification (NCBI taxonomy): domain Eukaryota; kingdom Metazoa; phylum Arthropoda; class Insecta; order Lepidoptera; family Tortricidae; genus Cydia; species Cydia splendana. The sequence continues at coordinate 21,719,030 of NC_085962.1, forward strand.
GAATACAAAGGACACAAAAAGAAGCAAGGAGGTAATGAGACAAGCAAAAATACGATGATTCCTCGACGCAATTGGGTGATTCTTAAATTGTGTCCAGATTTTTTTGTCATAAAAGTTTTTATTTTTCACATATAACTCTCACAAGTTCCGTGACATTTCGACCTTGTAATTTTTTAAATGTTTTGTTTATCTATGAGGATCTCACTAGAATAATATAATCAAGGTATGTTTATGCTTGATGATTGAAATAGTAACTCAAAAAATATATATTTGTAAGTAAGTAAGTAAGTATATTTGTGTCTTATATTCCTGCCGAAGACTTTTATTTTTCCTTTTCCTTCTACACAAGTTAGGCCAAGTAATAAGAATTTAGGGCTCTCAATTTTATCTTGACTTCTACATCAGTAAAGCTACGAGGCCATGTTTGGTATCTTTTTCGTATAAATTCGCAGTACCAAATTTAGGTATGGTATCACATTGACACCATTCCGAAGTAAAAACATATAAACTTGTATTTTCTTTTGTGTTAGTCGGACTCGCGTATTAAGGGTTCCGTACATTAAGTCCGACTCGCACTTGACTGCACATTTCTAATAGGTTTTTTTGGGTATAAAATTAATTTGTTTACCTTACATGTCCGTCTTTGGGTCCCTAATTTACATATATGTACCAAATTTCAACTTAATTGGTCCAGTAGTTTCCGAGAAAATAGGCTGTGACAGACGGACAGACATACAGACGCACGAGTGATCCTATAAGGGTTCCGTTTTTTCCTTTTGAGGTACGGAACCCTAAAAAGATTATTTTTTAATTTTGTGGAATGGTGTCAATGTGATACCATAAATGGATTCAGCACCCCAGATTTATACGAAAACGATACCAAACACGGCCTAGCACCTTCACTGATGTAGATATATCAAGATAAAATTGAGAGCCCTAAATAAACTTTCAAGAGCGGATATCTCAAAAACTATTCAACATATCAAAAAATTGACTGAATAAACTTGTAACAAATTAAATTAACTTTCATTTTGTATAAGTGGCCATGTCGCTAAGATGCATAGTTTCCGAGATATAATCGAAAAACCGGAAAATGGGACCTTCAAAGCCCCCTCTCTACCCCCCGCTCAAGGGCTACGGCCGGGGACTTTTGATATGTTCACCTCCTAACTTGTCCAAACCAAGTCAAAAATTGTGTTCCAAGCATTTCCCTCTACAACTTTTTTGAGCATTCGTTGCCTGACCTAAGTAGCGTATTGCATTTCTTTAAAAACTTTTCTGTAAAAGGTTGACGGGTGTTGGGTATTTATATGGTTTTGGTCGATTATTATCATTTGCATCGCCCCTGATGACTTACTAGAATTACGAGCACACGAGACACTAATAGTACTTTGACAAACCTTGGTTTTCAAGAGGTATTTTATATTGACATTTGCTGTCACAAATTTGCTGTCAGATTTAGTGGCAAACCGCACGCAAAGTGCACACAATGTGTCGACACCTTGTTACGGAAATGTGTACACACGGCGACGGCACTTTGTTTCGAAACAATTCTAGACACATTGTGTGGACTCTGTTACGACACATCTGACATTTACACTTTGATGATTCTGCGACTGGAATGGTTATATGGGTATTACCTGTATCCTGTATACTAGTTTGCTATGAGAAGTTCTGTTTGACGGAACTGTCAACTGTAGCAAAGTTAAGTCAAGCTACAAGAAGGTATATTTACTGTGCGAATTCATTCAACTTTGTAAATATCTCCGTGTAACTTCTGCTATAATTTAAGATCAATATGTAAGTATCTTAAGGCAATTTATTATAAATACTCCCAATAATAATAAATTATCATCATCATGTGATTAGATTAGGTGACGTGATTGACTAGTGAAACGCAACTGGCTTAAATGAAACCACCTGTCAAGCACAAGGTAAGGTTGAAATATCTGTAACTTATTTCGCTTGGAACTATTAATACATACCTACTAATATTATTAATTTCTATTATTCTGTCTTTTTTTCCTTCTGTAATCAAGTATTTTTATTTTAAATTGAATTAAGTCCAATTCAGTAGGCATAATGTTTCATTCCAGTCTGCTCGACTGGCTACGCCAGAAAGATCCTATCAACGATAAGATTTCATTAAATCAAAAATACAGGAGATATTTCAATTTACAACTCGAGTTATAAAAACTTTAAGGGGCCCACTGATTAACAGTCCGCCGGACGGTATCGGCCTGTCAGTTGTTCGGAACTGTCAACATTTTGTTCTAACTGATACCGTCCGGCGGACTGTTAATCAGTGGGCCTCTTTACACGTATATCTATTAGGAAGACCATAATAATGTTATTTTCTTTAGGGCCACTTTCGCGTTCCAGGGTTAGTCAACTATATCGGTGTTAACCTTTTATATAGGAAAAACTGTACTTGTACTGTATAAACGGTTAACTGAGAGTTAGTTATCTAACCCTGGAACGTGCAAATGACCCCTTATTGATGAACCTACTCGTTTACAAATATATTTTTTTTACCAATTAAATGAGACTTGTCCCTTCGTTCTTAAAGTATCATTTGTGAAGGTAAATAAATTGCCTCAACTAACCGACCCGGATGCGGATGGGGACATCAAGATCCCGTTAGGTAAGGCTATGACGACATGATAGGTCTATAAAAGAGGAAAAACAAATGGCGGGCCATAAATTGTGTCGCTCTACGCGTATGCACCTACGTAACGTAGTTAAATGGCTATATAAAGATTCGCATAGATCATCCATGAATGACCGCTTTGAGCCCTCGTGGCGTATACATTGTAACGTTTTTGTAGAGTTCGCTCGGCGCTTACATTTTATTGTTGGCACTTGCTTTATTTCGGCCCATGACGAGGACCTTTATTACAAACCGCTCACGTTGGCATACCGACAGCACAAGAACAGAGTCGCCTTAAAAAATACGTGAGTGACCCGTTATTATTAGGTATTTAATGTCTGTAAGTCTCATTGTGATTTTGTATTTAGCGATAAACATTTACCCATCACGGAACAATCGTATTCCGGACATTTGGCAGGCGCGCGCGGATCCAAATCCGACACGTATAGGCCCTTTTCAAACTTTAACGAGATGTAAGGGGTAGGTACCTACACTATTATTATTAGCGGTAAATTATTATTATAGGTCACCTAACTTAGACGGTTCGCAAGAAGTTATTATGGTTAACTTCAGACTACATATTATTATGTACAATAGTTAGGCTGTGTGCCACAATTTTTTAAGATATAAGAACTTAATTTTGTAAAACTTGTATTGTAGCAGGTACATTATATTTGGTTACTTTAGCTGTCTCTATCAATTTGATGCTAACTTTTTTTATAGTTATTATGGGACAATCTGACAGCGGACATGGAAGAGAACAATCTCACACCTGAGGATGCCGAAGACCGGGCAAAGTGGAGAAGATTGAGTAGGAAAGCGGACCCTGGCGCTAGGCCGGGAAAATGCTAGGTTGAAGAAGAAGAAGAAGATTATGGGACAATCTTACACAAAATAAATAAAATTGTCTGGGATTCCAACCCAGGACCTCCAGCCTCCAGAGTCGTAGGCAAAATAACCAACTAGGCTAAGAAGCCGTTCATTCGACTATACCTACACCGAGTAATAGATTTCTGCAGAGAAAACGTACGACTCTCGATTTTATGAAGTTTAAAATTGTAAATTCGAGACATCTGTTGCCAAAATGATGACGAAAGAGAACGTGGCCCGGAAATATCCGTAATGGAACGGCGAAGGAACCGTTCGATCATAGACCACTTCCCACAGACTGAGGTTACGTTCCCGAGCAAGGTCACTGAATAAAAATAAAAATGAAGGAAGGTTCCTTCATTTTCCTTCTCCTCCTACATTCTAAATTTTAAAACGAGTCACGGAGTTGAATATTTCAATCGAGGCAGCCATTACTGAGGTCCAATATTTTTTTTAGTATTTTCATTATTTTTGAAATTTCTAATTTATTACGATAAAGGTTATTACGTAATAGGTTATTACGGTGTAGGAATTTCTAACCGCTTAACTAGATTACGAGTATATAATAAAATTCAACATAGGTATACACCAGTGGCCTATCCCACAAAACTTACAATTACAATTTTACAAGTGTCAAGTTACAAGTTTGTAATAATACAAATATGCGTACCACAAAATATACAAGTAACAAATTTGTAGTGGAAAATTCTTACAAATATGTAAATTGTATCGACAAGTCTACAATTTATTGTATCACAAAACTTTACATACGTTCCATATATTTTCCGGAAAACGTACAAATTTGTAGCTGACAATTGTTTTGTGCTACATTAAATTGTAGTAATAATTATACATATATGTAGAATTGTACCTACAAGTTAACAATTCTCTAAACGTGTGTCGCACCCTCTTGCTACAGTTGCTACTAACGTATATTACTAGTAATTGCAGTATATTTTATCATATTTAGCGATTCCAACCCTTTGTACCTACCACGAAATGTTTAGTTCAGGTAGCAGTGATAGTGAAGAAGAATTAATTGTAATTTAACTTTCACCATAACGGATTTTACATTTAATCAGCGGTTCACAGTGAGTAAATCTACCGTCGAATATCTACTACAGACTATTGGTGGAAACCTTAGACATCCGACACGAAGAAATCATGCTCTTGATCCTAAACAACAGTTACTGACTGTTTTAAGATGGGTGGGCTCAGGATCCCAATATCACGTCACTGGTGATGCTCAATGGTGTTTCAAAAATGACAATGTGTCGTTCGATTCACGCCGTATGTGAACAAACAGTGGACAAATTACTGGGAACTGAAGTTAGATGGCCAACAAATGGAAACTCAATTTCTGAAGATTTTATTGCAGCATCACATGTAAATTTTCCCAGAGTTGCAGGTATTGTAGATGGGTCATTAATACCGATAGATGCTCCACGTCAAAATGAAGCTGGTTTTGTTGATCGACACGGAGATCATTCTATAAATGTTAGGGTAGTTTGTGGACCTAATTTAGATTTTTTTTTATATGAATGTACGATGGAGACCTTTCCCCAATGCCGTAATATTGAGAGACAGTGGAAATACTCGTAGATAAATATATATGCAAATGCTCGTAGACAGATCACTATATAAATATAATTAATGTACTTAATTCTTGCGAATTGCGTATTTAAAGTGAAACTACCTTCAACATTAAAGAAGAAAAATAAATTGTTACATATTTCATATTTGTAACATTACAATCATGGTCTAATAAAACATGGTCTTCTATTCCCAGAGTGACACGGGCCTACGTCAAAATAACATTGCCACTTTATTTCAACATAACATGTTACATGGGTACATTATACCTATGGTTAATAAGTTAAAATATTTCTTTATAATTTTATAATTTTCATTTATATGTATTTTATCTTAAATTTTACAATAACACGTCATTTTTAATTATTCGTTAGCAATATCTTCCGATTCACGAAAGACATTTCAGACGTTCGGGTAATTCTGTTTACATTACTGGCAACACAGGATAGCGCTGTCACATTTGACAATTCGGATCTAGATAACTTCATGCCCTGACCATCATCCTTGTCGAACGCGTGTTAATTGTTATTTCCTTCTCGCTCAGTGTCAGCAGTCGCAGTGTTTTCCAAACTTTTCACGTCGTAAGCTTGGTAATTAATGTGTAACTGTGAATTAGTTTTTCAAACGTTTGTCTTGTATAGATAAATAAAGTTTAATTTAATACATTACATTTGTTTTATTTTACTATGTTTCTACATGAATAACTTAAAATTAATGCCGTTAAAATAATTTTCACCGTTGGTTAAAATTCTCCCACATTTTAAAGTTTGAGAACCTGTAAACAGTATGATGACGTAGGCCCGTGTCAGTTAGGTCATACGCGAATCTCGGAATAGAGTACCAGGCGGAATATATTATTATACCATGATTACAATTTTTCGCTTGTATATTTACAAATCAACAATTCTACAATTATGTAGCTGTCGTGACATACCTTTATTCTTTGTGATACGCTTTCACAAAAATGACATATTTGTATACCGCAGACTTGTAACGAATACATATTTGTAATTACTGTGGTACATTTTTTGTTTACAATTTAACAATTTTGTCGAATTGTACACTTGTAAAGTTTTGTGGGATAGGGCACTGTGCCTGCTTATCATATATAAAGACCCGTCTAGTAGGTAAACGATCTGTGTTTCGAACACTTGGCGTCGCGCGAAATAAAGAAAATACATGCGACTGCAGTGTATAACAAATTGGCGAAGCGCTTTTGAAGAAGGTTTTTGGATTGTCTCTTGAACAGACAATAATATTAACGTATATTTGTAAACTCACAAGTCACAACACATGCCCGAAGTACTCCCAACTCCCATTATTTATTTAGGATTTAAAATCCTAAACTAATATAGGATTAACAGCGGCTGACAATAATCTGTTTTGGTTGCTAAAAGCCGTAACAGACTACCGCACCGCACCGCGACCTAGGTACGGTCAAAATAGCTCTTTCTCGCTCTAACTTAAAGCTGCGTCCTTAACGCACTTACGGCGACAACCTTACACACTATACGTGCGCCGGTGCGGTAGTCTGTTACGGCTTTAAATGAAATTTAAGATAAATTAGGCCAGACGACCGGTCTGGCCTAGTGGGTAGTGACCCTGCCTATGAAGCCGATGGTCCCGGGTTCGAATCCTGGTAAGGGCATTTATTTGTATGATGATACAGATATTTGTTCCTGAGTCATGGTTGTTTTCTCTATATATTTAAGTATTTATATATTATATATATCGTTGTCTGAGTACCCACAACACAAGCCTTCTTGAGCTTACCGTGGGGCTTAGTCAATTTGTGTAAGAATGTCCCTATAATATTTATTTATTATTTATTTATTATTATTTATTAAATTTAAGTTAAGGGGCTACCCCACGCCAAGGACCTTCGATCTGAATCCCTTGGTTTTCTAATGTTTTTTGTAGCTTATTATATTAAGCAATACAGCAACGGCTTTAAGCAATACAGTATCCCATATTTACTTCAAAGTTAATTGTCTTCGAGATATTTGGCATCAAAGTTGAACAATTTTAGGCTAATAAACTGGTTTTCTGGCCACAACTTTTGTGTTAATTAGTTTAAAATTAAAACCCTGGACACGTTTTTCGAGACGTCAAAGACGAACCCAAATATGTAGATTTCGTACATGTAAGATCCTTCACTGCAAACTAGATAGATACCACGAAAAAAGTGTTTTTTTAGACAATGTTTAAAAAATTCATAAAAAAATAAGGATTCATTTCTTTCAAAATCCGATGGACAAAACCGGAGATAAAAGATTGAAAAACCGATTAACCGTTTGTCTTATAATTCTATCTGTAGTGCAAAAAAAGGAGATACGATTCAAAACTTGTCAAAACTCGATGAAAACCTCGGGTAGGTCCTTAACTGGTGTTCGGACTTACGCGATATATCTTCAGCTGAGATCTTCAGGTAATACCTATTGAATTCACGATCTTTTTCAATAGGTATAAACAAAAACAAAATATATTTCCAAACCTCAGCAGCTCAGACAGGCTTAAAACGACGTACTTATTTACAATACTATTTATTATGTATCTTTTAAGCTTTAATAACGAAGCAAGTACGTTGAATGATTCTAATAATCATCGGTTATTCTAAAAAGTAAAAAAAAAAACTGTTGCAAATCCAAGCGAAAAAGATGGAAATGGCTTGCTTTAGCTTCCTTAAAGTATGAATATTTATAACTCAAAAGATAATAAAGAGACTTGCCGAACAAAATATTTTATCTCTGGTGGTAATATTTATGTTTATTAAGATTTTTTTTATTGAAACACATGTAGAAGAACAGGTTATTCATGTTTTGAGTTTTCTAAGTTTTCTTAGTTTAGGAGAAAAACAGATTTAGTATTATTTGTGTAGTTGCGTGGTTTATTTACTGTAAATACAAAAGTAGAATAAAAACCCAATTATTATAATTGCACATTTAATTCATAGCTGTTTCAAATACCTATTTTAAAGAGTCTGTATAAATCAAGTTATTCAATCAGCTACCGTAAACTTTTCCTATTGAATGACATTGATTTACTATGTGTTTAATTATACCCTATACTTAATTTGTCAATATATAAAACACATACATGATGGAAAGTCAACAATAGGCATGCGGGCATTGAAAAGTCAGATCAATCAAGTCAAACAATGAAATCAGTGAAACAGTGGTAAGCAACATGTGGACGCTATTATGTTACTGTGTCCAAGTGGAAATATATATTGTAATAGGTATAATATACCGGAGTAAAGCCATCGTACTATTAGACTAGAAGTAATCGTACCATTAGTAGGTAGTGTCTTTTTTTTCCTCAATTAAAATAAGTTGTAAGTAAACCTTTTTTCCACCTGAAACTACTTACGTAACAGGTACATACATGTTTTCAACTAAGAAAACAAGGCAAGACGAATGTAGGAGGCGTATGACACATTGCTGTTAGTTATCTGCCCAGCTAGACTGATGTATGTACATAAGTGTACATACGCACGCCCGCTTCACAAATGAATGCTTTGTGTGCACAGCGTTTGTTCTCGGACACATCTGATAAATAACAGCCCACGGCAACGTATAAAATGTGCAACCGTAAAGTAACATTATTCAAGTTTTCTTTATTATAGCTTGGGCCCGTTCCAGGTTAAAACTAGTAGGTTTTTTAACGTGTGTGTGCATTTTTTCATATTACTATACAAAAGTGGTGTCGTGTCGTTCATTATATTAAAAATAAAGATTACAATTTAATATTTTCATCCAAAATGTTAGTCTTTGTAAGTTTATATCTTTGAAAGTCTAATGAGTACTTAACGAAGTTACCCAATTAAATATTATACTCGCAATTAAATATATTATCCATAAATACATCTGGCCATGACTGTACCTATTTCTTTAAATTCTTGTGTAATTTTCTAGATGTACCTATTATTTGTTAGTGATCCAAATATGTACATACATTACAACTTCAAATATTTACCTTTCTCCGTCAAAAAAACATTAGATATTATTGCATTGTTCACACAGTTTACATCTTTTTGACTCCAAAGTTGAACTGTCATCGATACAAGACGGATGAAGACACTTTATATTTTATCAGCCAGCCAAGTGCGCCAGTAAGGGGGCAGAGGGTCACAAATCTGTGTCTGAGCCGCAAGAACCGGTCACATTGTCTTTTTTATCTCGACCCGAACTCTGAACATCCTGTAAGGGCTTGAGAAATCACCCACTGATGGTTTAGGCATGATAACGTTTTCGTTGTACAAGTGACTATTAGATACGACCGTTTTTGAATTTGTTTAAAACTAGGTATTTTTCTAATTATGTCATGACTCATGAATCATACTAATACGTAGGTAAGCCAAAAAAAACCTTTCGGCCACTTTCGAAACCAAATTTTCGAAACCAGTAGAGAAAACGGAATTATTCGTCTTGTTAGGAAACCGGGTTTCCTAAAAAGAAATCAAAGTCTGTTTTAGAAACTCCTACCGAATACGGAATGTCAAATCTGCTTTCGAAACCTGCGATGAGTGTAGGTAATGTGCAGTTATCGGACTAATCATCGCTAAAACGCTAATTAACACTATTTCTTTTAACACTTCCATACTTAAAATATTTAATACTTATACCTTTAATATTTGAAGCATCGTCTAGACTAGAGGTATGAGGATATATCAAAGGAATTAAGATCTAAGTCCCTTTTCGTCCCATTCTCTAGTTTTAATTAGCGTTTTGCGATGATTAGTCCGATCACTGGTAATATGATAAGGTCTAGCATAAAGTCTCCGTCAGTTAAAATTGTGAACAATGTAAACAAACCTTGCATTTAAAACGCCTATTTGTAGGTATAATATATTGACAGGACGCCAACTGATTTGCTATTTATACCTTATATCAAAAAAGTTGGTATTTTTGAGGTTTCGAAAGCAGATTTGACATTCCGTATTCGGTAGGAGTTTCTAGAACAGACTTTGATTTCTTTTTAGGAAACCCGGTTTCCAAACAAGACGAATAATTCCGTTTTCTCTACTGGTTTCGAAAATTTGGTTTCGAAAGTGGCCGAAAGGGCCAAAAACTACGGCTTAACTCACGCTTTTTTAGTCACTTGCTTGACATAATTATTCCAGAAAGCTTAGGTCTCCATTTTCAAGCACTAACAGTACATGTGAGTAGCGTTCACGATGGCCGCGCGTCGGCCTAACTACTAGCTACTAGGCTCTCCGAAACATGTCACGTGAAAACTAAAATTAAGTGAAAAATCCGTTAATATTTGAAACATTATATTCATATGAGCGCACTAAAATAGTACCGTACATCTCTCTTAACTTGCGACGCCAGTCATAATATAATTATATTTTATTCTGATCCGATTCGCCTCGGTCTATGTCTAGTTTGACGTGTGAGTCATCCTTTATTTATACTCGTATTAAGGTTTAAGGTTATAACCGCCGTGCCGCGTGAAGGGCCGGGTCCGGGCCGAGGCGTCCGACATGACATTTTCTATGACAGCTGATCGGTGATCACGTGGTGTTTTCCATAGAACACGAAGCGCCGGAAGCTTCGGCCCGGCCCCGACCCGGTTTAGCGTGAGTCAACCTTAAATCGGGCCTCAGCATTAATGTAATAAACATTTTACGAATAGTAAAACTGCCGTATTCGGACCTCAAAATATTCACAGGAAACGACACGTAGTAGATCCATTCTAGATACGTTAAGCCGAGTATTCATTAGGCAACTTTTGTTAATAAACTGTTTATGAATTTGATCATCATGTTTTGCAACAAGTTTACCGTAAACACTGTTTCTGAAACTTAGCAGTCCACACTAGTTTAGTTATTGCTAGGATGTCGCCCGAGGAGGTAGTATGCTCTGCGTGTTGGACCACACTATAATTTCCATGTTTCTAACCACGTCCCCACTCGACATCTGTTTATAAACTGAATGTTTCGTCTTGCTCTCCACCTAGAGTGGGGAGCACAGCAACATGTTTATGCAACAATATTTCATCATCCTTGTTTATAAACATGTTTACAGAGATGATGAAACATCGTGCAACACTGTTTATAAACAGTGTTTATTAACAAAAGTTGCCTAATGAATACCCGGCTTTATAGTTTAGATATCAACTAGTTCTCTTTTGCAGCGCAATTCGGGCAACCAATGTCACTTTTACGTTAGATAGAGTAAGATATCTATTAGATGTGTATTGGATCTCTAAGTCATATCCTGTGGAAATCGTTCAACAGTATCTCCAGAATCGCGCAAATGACAAATTTGACAGGTTAGATAGAATAGAACATATCGTTATCGTATCTTGGTGATGGGTAAAAGATGTCTATTTCAAAATCCGAATCGGGCCAAAAGTGAAGAGGTCTGAAACCTTCTCAAAATAAATACACCCTTTATATCAGTATGGACACTGACAAGGGTATTTCACGCAAAAAAGAGCTCGGGGTTATTCAACTGAAATCATTCAAAGTAAAATAGGAAAAAGCATCCCTGAGGACAAATTAGTACCTACTAGTAGATAGTAGATATCTATCTATCCACAGGGCACGCAATATAGACTGGAATTTGGCAACTAACATCTTTAGACCAAACAAAATTAAATGGGCTTTGAAAAAATTTAAACCATTTAAATCGGCGGGAGAAGACGGAGTGTTTCCAGCGCTTTTACAGCAAGGACAGGACCTCCTCCTCCCGCATCTGGTCAGAATATTCCGAGCAAGTTTTGCGTGGGGAATTATACCAGATCAATGGACTAGGGTCAAGGTACGATTTATACCAAAAGCAGGGAAAAAGGACTATTCACAGCCTAAATCCTTCAGACCCATTAGTCTAACATCGTTCTTACTCAAAACGATGGAAAGAATCATTGATCAGCACATTAGAGCGAAATACCTGGTGGAGAGACCACTAAGCGTAAACCAACATGCTTACCAAAAGGGAAAATCTACGGAGACTGCCCTACTCGACCTGGTTGACAAGGTGCAAAAAACCCTAGAGGAAAAGCAAACCGCTCTATGTGCGTTCCTTGATGTTGAAGGTGCTTTCGACAACACGCCCACAGAG